>NC_068294.1:25130423-25194225 GCF_025860055.1 Xyrauchen texanus | reverse complement strand
AGTTTCATATTATTACATGCAAGCGTGTTTGAGTTATAGACCAAGTTTTCGGACCCTGTTCCAGGGGGCTGTCGAGCCCCCTGCCACGCCCGGTACCAGCTTCAGCCCGGCCCTGATGGCCGCGGGTTCTGACCCGTGTGCAAAGTTTCAAGAGTTTTTGAGCACGTTAAGAGCCCCAAAAGTGCCCCAATAGTCGTAAAAAAAAAATAATAATAATAATTAAAGCTGCGAAGCAGCGATGACGAGCCCAAGCCGGTGGCACCGCCACCCTGGGCCTTTAGGGTCGCCAGCGCACGACGGGCAATAACGTAAGCTCGCTTCGACCGTCGAGAAGATGTGTGCAAATTCCAAGAAATCCACATTCAAACCAAAATATCTGACTTTCTGTTGGTCTGTTTGTTCACTTGAGACATAAGGGGTGATTTAAAAGCATTTTGAAAGTGACACACTTCCTTCTGCCAGTTGGTGGCGCTATAACTGACTCACAATAGCAACATCCATGCGATCGGCCTCTTACAGCGAACACACTGCTGAAGTTTCGTCGAGATCAATTAATGTATGCAGAAGTTATAACAGACTTCCTGTTTCTCTTACTGCCTTCTGCCAGTTATTATAGGCTTTGTACTTTACTCACGCTCCAATACCGACGTAGAAAATCATCCTCTTTGCATGCGCAAAAATATGCTTGGAAACATCACAGTGGAGCGGTGCTTACTGTGAATGATACTGAATTGTACTACTGACTATTTAAACAGAGTAATTTTTATATGGTAGGTTTACTATTTTATTATTATATTTTATTGCGGCTATAATGAACAGGCTGCAATGTCAAGATTGCAATGATGGAGTGTGTGTGTGTGTGTGTGTATTTGTAACCTTAAAGGGGTCATATAATGCCATTTTTGTACAAGTTAATATGAATCTTTAGGGTCTAAATGAAAACTTTGTAATATACTTTTATTAAAAATTCTCATTAGTGTTTTAAGAAAACACAAATTTTAACTGCTCAAAAACAGCTCCGTTTTCAGCACGCCGTTTCAGTGCATATGACTTTAAATGATAATGAGGTTTGGTCACCCCGCCCCTCCCTCCGTTCTGGGGAATTGTAGTCTTGAATCATATGCATTTGCAAGATGTAAACAGTATTTTGCCAGTATTGTGTTACCATTCATCTTCATGCAGTTATAACTGTTTTTTTTACATTACTTCTTAATCAGTAACATACAAGTAAACCAGGTGTAACTTAGTGTTACCATGTTAACTGTAACACCTGCGTACACAGTTTTTAATAACACAATAACCATAACGCGTTGTTCATTATAAACGTGTGATTATGAATTATATTGAGAACGTCGTAACGTTATGGAAAACATGCCGTAATGTACCCTGAGTGTAAACATTAGCCACATGCAGTTTAGCGTTGTTTTGGTTGAACTCACCTCTGAGTGCTGCTTTACCTGCAGTTGAGCGTTGTTAAACTCACCGATGAATGGTGTTGTACGCCACAATGAGCGTTGTTAAACTCACCGATGAATGCGGTTGCCTATGAACGCGCTAAACCTTTGCTGAGAGGGCACTTTGATATCAGATTGTGAGGGTTTTTAAAAATAAAAAAACTGTTGGAGGGTCAGATAAAGATGATCTGGGGGCCACCATTATACTAGCCCTGCCATAGATCATTCATTGTAGCCTATTCCTTTTTATTTTTATTTATTGCAGTCTCGACCCATTCGCAGCAGACGAAAAACGTACGTGCAGGTCCAGCTGTTTCGTTTTGGTGGTGCGATGAAGACTTTCGTCGAACATCAGCACGAACGGTCCCGTGATTTTGGAAATTAGTCATCATCCGCTATTCCAAAGCGCGTAATGGCTGATGGCTGTAGTTTGCTGGAGACCCTTGACAGCAGTTAGATATTTTTCACTTTTTGAATGAGACTCCAGCGCCCGTACACCCAACATTCCCAATTTAATAGCTTTCTTGCATAAGCAGTAGGCTTCAAATGCGTTATTTGCAACTGGGTTTAACCAAGCACGAAATTCAGATTTTTCAAGCCAAGTATCGCTAAACTTGCACTTCCTCATAGCTGAATAAAATCCGTTTAACGTCTTTCTGTTGTATCCGAGAGACTCGCGCCAATAACACGAAAGCTCAAAGCTGGCTGTTGCATGTTGGTCTATTTTGTAGTCATAATACAGCGAATTATATTTGGACTAGCGAAATAAGAAACTACAACAACACGGAAGTAAAAAAGAAACATTCCAAAGCTGCTAGGGAGCATTTAAATGAGATTTACATGGACGTAGGAAAATTAAGACCTGTTAAAAATTATTTAAGACCTAGAACACAATACTTCAGCAAATTTAAGACTTTTTAAGGCCTTAAATTGTGATTTTGAAATTTTAGACTTTTTAAGACCCCGCGGAAACCCTGTTTTTTTTTTTTTTTTTTTTTTTTTTTGTAGAGTATTTTTTTATTGTATCACCAAAGCAATGACGCTCACGACTCCCGTTGAAGTATCCAGCATCTCTAAGGTCTGCAAATAACTCCATCCAGAACTGAGACCTATATACATTTTGAAGAGTCCTCAAGCTGATGCTTACACCGTGTACAGCGTACGAGTGGCCCTCGTTAAAATATTGAACGCAATGATGCAGTATGTCTTGTTTTTCCGTCTGGTCCGCGTCTTTTAAAATCTCCAAACACCGTTCTCAACAGTCAACACGTACAAGTGTTCTTCTTACGTTAAAACAACGAGAATACAGAAAATGTGCTTAGACCTCCATCTAGTGGTTATATTATAGAATTAAAGGAGAAATTACATATGAGACAGCTTTATAACTGAAATAGACAAGTTTAATATAACTATACTGATAAGTGTATATTTCCAACGTCATGTTTGTGTTATCCGTTTCTGTAAGTTTTTGTGACGTGTTTCAGAAAGATAATCGCTTAGACAGAGTAATAGTTTATTTTCATCTTAACCGGACATCACAGTTGATCAGTGAAATAATTCATAATTCAATATATTGATACCGATTTCTTTATCAACTGTTTGTTCAATTGAGACATAAGGGGGTGAATTCAAAGCATTTTGAAAGTGACACACTTCCTTCTGCCAGTTGGTGGCGCTATAACTTTGACTCACAATAGTCACATCCATGCGATCGGGCTCTTACAGCGAACAAACTGCTGAAGTTTCATCGAGATCAATTAATGTATGCAGAAGTTATAACACACTTCCTGTTTCTCTTTTCGCGCCATCATTTCGTTTCCTCGCCACGGCCAAACCGTTCGAGATATCAAAAATCCGCCGGCAATTTTTCATCCTCAATGTCTTGACTTCATGCTGACCGAGTTTCGTGGCGATTGGTGGAATTCTCTAGGAGGAGTATTTCAAATTCCATTGCATGCCTTTTCCAAACAACCCTAAATAGACGATTTCCTGTTGGGCTGAGGTAAAAAGTAAAAGTATGAAGGATATATGAAACGATGAGATCTATATGTGTACCGAGTTTCATATTATTACATGCAAGCGTGTTTGATTTATGGACCAAGTTTTCGGACCCCGTTCCAGGAGGCGCCGTCGAGCCCCCCTGCCACGCCCCGGTACCAGCTTCAGCCCGGCCCTAATGGCCGCGGGTTCTGACCCGTGTGCAAAGTTTCAAGAGTTTTCGAGCACGTTAAGAGCCCCAAAAGTGCCCCAATAGTCGTAAAAAAAATAATAATCATAGTCATCCTAACGAAAACAATAGGGCCTTGCCTTTTCAAGGCTTGGGCCCTAATAATAATAATCCTAACGAAAACAATAGGGTCCTACGCACTTTGTGCTTGGGCCCTAAATAATAAATATAGCTGCAAGCAGCGATGGCGGGCCCAAGCCGGTGGCACCGCCACCCCGTGCCTTTAGGGTCAGCTGTGCACGATGGGCAATAACATAACCTCGCTTTGACTGTCGAGAAGATGTGTGCTGTAGAGCTTGCATCAGTGTGGGCTCTGCAAAAGTGCGCATCGAGGGCACATATCAACCACAAAGTATGCAAGAATATGTAACGAGGCACACGTGCCAGGTCTTGTGTGTCACACTTGTATAAGGTTCAATATAATTCGATATGGGCCAACTGATCAGAAGATAAGGAGCGGCTACTGGAGAGAGGAAACAACACAGCAGGTAGGTGAAAACCAAGAGCTTTTTTTACTGGTTGGAATCTTGTATTCGTTGAAGAAATTCCTAATTGCAATTTGTCTGGAGCATGTAAATCTCAATACTGTAATTTGACAACATACAATGTATGATAATGCTTACAATCAAATCTCTTTTTTGAAATTCCAGGAAGTTGGACTCATTAACTCAAACAAATCAACTCAATTGACAACAGTTGTCATATACTTTGTATGAAAATGAAATAATAAAATGAAACTTGGAAAACTCAGACTCAGTTTGGTTATGACCCAATAACATTTTTAGAAACAATAAACAATGTTCTTAAAACAACATATTGCAACTTAATAACTCAAATCACTCTTTCAATTTAAAATGTAACAGTCTTTTCAGCCAAATGAATCAAATGTTCAAAATCCACTGAATTGATTCAGTTAGTGTCAGTTCAGAGTCAAATGACTCGGATCAAAAGAGTTTTTGACTCTTTAGAATCGTTCAGTTCAGAATCGATGTCTCTCCGTTCAAAGCTCGAGGAAAAATATGCAAAAACAAAGTCTCGGTCCAATTTGTCCGAAAACAAAAAGGTTTCTCATACCAGTTTCGATGAGTTCAAGATCAAAGTTCAATCAAATGGTCTCCGTGGGTGGCTCGCCTTTTACATACGCTCATATGCGTTGCACGTATCCAGGATGTTGATCACAATTTCTCGGAAGAAACAAACATACAACAAAAAAAAACAGCCTTGCAAAAACACAAGGCAGAACAATAATTAATCTTCCATTCAAACACTTTCATCAACAAATATCATGTATACACTTCAAACAACGCATTAACTCAATATCTTGACACTTACACACAACATTGTCACATTTCATCGACTCGTTTGCATCTTCACATGTGATTAGCTTTAGCCCAACGTGCAAATTAACACTAGCTCACACACTATGCACAAGCGGCCTATATGAACTCTAATGTCACACTACTGATTTGCTGCTGCGTCTGCAACAGTTTCTTGTAAAATGTCAAGTCAATAAACAAAAAAAACAACTCACCAAGGCAAGAATTTCACATCTTATTTTGCAAGAAGATAATTTGCGGTGCTTTTTGGCGCTCCGTGTATCTACATCGGTTTTTATTCTCGACTTCGCCGTCAGCTCTTCAAAGTTATCACTTTCACTCAAATGTAATATTTTGATTGCATTCAAGTTTCTTTTCCTCAATATCTACTTTTTAATGAGGAGTATCTGCTTCGTCAGACTCGCTCGCTCTCTCCCAATGTTTTTTGACAACAGCAGTGTGGCCCGCGCAGTCTCAGTGCGCTGCTACCATTGGCTCATTGGAGTGTCAGTCAATGCAGCACGATCCATAAGTGGATGAAACACTTTCGCTTCTAAAGCACTCGTTGTTCTCTCTTATTCGCATTTTCTTAATTTTCCCATCTTTTTACACATCTCTCAACTCTTCTACTGGTAGCCTGGATCATCTGGGTTACAAATATCTCAGCTCTGTTGGTCCTTTCAATGCAAGTAAATGAGAAGTGGTGTGAAACAGATCAATAATTAAGTCATTTTTTTACTATAAATCTCTACTTTCACTTTCACAAGCGCTCTTCTCTCTTAAGAGTTCTGTTTCAGTTGTTTTTTTTTTTTTTGGGTGATTTACTTAAGCATATCACCCCTCCTGAGCAGGGTGGACAATTTATAGTAAAAAATATAAAAATACTATATATACTACATACAATATATACTATTTATCTTTTTCACACCCACACCTATAATATCCCTTCTGAAAGTATAGATTAAACCACTGGAGTGTTATGGGTTACTGTTATGTTGCATTTATGTGATTTTTGGAGCTTCAAAGTTCCAACAGAGAAATTCCCTCCCCTCCCTCCCCACACACACGCACACACAAAAAAATGGCAGGCCATTCTGTCTGTCAGAGAGAGAGACACAGAGAGAAAAAACACAGAATGGGAGGGGTCACTCTGTTTGTCAGGAATTCCAAGAAATCCACATTCAAACCACAATATCTGACTTTCTGTTGGTCGGAGCTAATGACTGTAAATTAGAAAGTTGTTCGGCTTGACGAGAACAATATACACGCCGAGTTTTGTAACTGTAGATAGAACTAACTAAGTTATAACACACTTTATGTGTCCATTTTTAGTCCTAAATCAATTTCCTCGCCACGGCCAAACCGTTCGAGATATCAAAAATCCGTCCGGAATGTAGCATCCTCAATGTCTTGACTTCATGCCGACCGAGTTTGGTGGCGATTGGATTCATTCTCTAGGAGGAAAATATATATTTCCAGAGCACGTGTTTCCAAACAACCCATAATAGACGACTTCCTGTTGGGCTGGCGTAAAACTTAGAGCACGAAAGTTGTTCGGCCCGACGAGATCTACAAGTGTACCGAGTTTCATATCATTACATGCAAGCATGTTTGATATACTGGACAAGTGTTCGAATCCCATTCCGGGCGCTGTCGAGCCCCCTGCCACGCTCGGGTACCATCTTCGGCCCGGCCCTGATGGCCGCGGGTTCCGACCCGTGTGCAAAGTTTCAAGAGTTTTCGAGCACGTTAAGGGCCCCAAAACCTTGAAAAACAAAAATAAAAGCATTCTCATTCAACAGCCAAATCACCCCCTCCCCCAGACACAGAGAGACGTAGGGTCAGTGAGAGAGGCAGAGAAAATTCTCCAAAACATCCACATTCAAACCAAAATATCTGACTTTCTGTTGGTCTGAGCTAATGACTGTAAATTAGAAAGTTGTCCGGCTCGATGAGAACAATAAAAATCTTGAGTTTTGTGACTGTGGGTCAAAGTGTAAAGCAACCCCCACTTTTGTCAAAAGGTGGCGCTACTGAGCCCCTGCACCACGCCCATTTCTGAAACTTTGCACATGTGTACTGGCTAATAAATGTGATGTGTCTGTCGAGTTTCATGCAATTTCAAGTATGCTAAGAGTCTCAAAAGCATCA
Organism: Xyrauchen texanus; assembly: GCF_025860055.1. Lineage (NCBI taxonomy): Eukaryota > Metazoa > Chordata > Actinopteri > Cypriniformes > Catostomidae > Xyrauchen > Xyrauchen texanus. The sequence continues at coordinate 25,187,077 of NC_068294.1, read as the reverse complement.
AAAAGAATATTCAACTTTGAAGCGTTGCCGCGGCGACAGTATCGAAGATATCAATAATCCTTTCACATGTCTACATCTGTCGTGTGTTTACATTATACACCTAAAGTTTTAAGTAAATCGGGTAAAAATAAGTGGGTGATTTCAAAGCATTTTGAAAGTGACACACTTCCTTCTGCCAGTTGGTGGCGCTATAACTTTGACTGACAATAGTCACATCCATGCGATCGGCTTCTTCCAGCGATCACGCTGCTGCGGTTTCATGGAGATCAATTAATGTATGCAGAAGTTATAACACACTTCCTGTTTCTCTTTTGCGCCATCATTTCGTTTCCTCGCCACGGCCAAACCGTTCGAGATATCAAAAATCTGCCGGCGATTTTTCATGCTCAATGTCTTGACATCATGCTGACCGAGTTTGGTGGCGATTGGTGGAATTCTCTGGGAGGAGTATTCCAAATTCCATTGCGTGCGTTTTTCAAACAACCCTAAATAGACGGTTTCCTGTTGGCCTGGGGTAAAAAGTAAAAGTATGAAGGATATATGAAACGATGAGATCTATACGTGCATCGAGTTTCATATTATTACATGCAAGCGTGTTTGAGTTATAGACCAAGTTTTCGGACCCTGTTCCAGGGGGCGCTGTCGAGCCCTCCTGCCACGCCCGGGTACCAGCTTCAGCCCGGCCCTGACAGCCGCGGGTTCTGACCCGTGTGCAAAGTTTCAAGAGTTTTTGAGCACGTTAAGAGCCCCAAAAGTGCCCCAATAGTCGTAAAAAAAATAATAATAATAATCCAAACGAAAACAATAGGGTCCTACGCACTTTGTGCTTGGGCCCTAATAATCCTAACGAAAACAATAGGGTCCTACGCACTTTGTGCTTGGGCCCTAATAATCCTAACGAAAACAATAGGGTCCTACGCACTTTGTGCTTGGGCCCTAATAATAATCCTAACGAAAACAATAGGGTCCTACGCACTTTGTGCTTGGGCCCTAATAATCCTAACGAAAACAATAGGGTCCTACGCACTTTGTGCTTGGGCCCTAATAAATAAACGGATGGATACTGCGATTGGATACAAATGAAAGTGGCCATTCATTTGTTCAACGTGCACGAGATATTTGTGTTGGCACTCCTGGAAGTGTCACATTTGCAGATCGTCTCTATATGCCATAAAGATCAATCCATATTCACGTACTGTAAATTGTCATGTGAAACCAATTTTATCGACAAAAGTGTTTCCAAACCATTTTTTCGCAACAATTGATGTATTGACATAGATTTTATGTGCTTGAGTTAAACGGAAAAATATTATGGCGACATTTGTGACATTTTTGCGATAATGTGCGTTTCCATCAGCTTTATTTTGATGTGCTAAAACTTTTTTCGCAAAATATCCTTGGATGGAGACGTAGTTAGTGTATGTATTTTTTTAAAACAAACAGACAATATTTGTTCCCTTACTATTCAGTACATTTGACATTGCATTTTCCTAATGCATATTGCAGTGTCCTTCCGCACAAACTAGTTGAAACCTCTCTACAATAACACCAATATTCAAATATTGGCTATGGTGTTTGAGCCCCAACTTTTTAGGTGAAAAGCTGTCCGCTATAAAAGCAGTCACTTACGTGTTCGCATCTTTTTAAAGATGTCGTTCTGTAAGTGTTCCTTGTGCGAGCGGCACATCCTGCCGTCAGATCAGCATGGGAGCTGCATCTTTGTGTAGCGCCTATGCCGCTACATTACGTGTGTGATGTATTCCATGCCTAGCAAGTAGCAGGGCGTGGAAATCACACCCAATTCATCCTTCCAAGCCCTGTCAACTGATGTCCGCACTGGCAGGAAGACCATACTCAGCAGCGGGTCAGGCTGGTTCATCACTCCACGCCAGGTGAAGACCAGGTGCTCCTGGTCTTTCAAGCCAAGCTCCTCAAGCAAATGGACGATCAAGGCTACAATACAGAGACATTCAAAGAGCTCTATGGACTTAGTGCTGCGTACCACAAAAGTCACTCCACAGGCAATTGGCAAGTCACTGGGCTACCTGGAAATCCTGGATCATCACATCTAGCTGACCATCACAGAAATGTGTGAAATGCCGCTCTGTTGGATGCTCCTGTGTCTCCAGCTGGCCTTTTAGGTGGCTTTGTAGATAAGTTGGTTGAGTGTTTCGTCGTGACTCAGCAACACTCGCATGCTATGAGACACTTTATGCTGAAATGGAGTAAAGTATAACAGTCGCTTCACTCACACTCACACATGCAATTCGTGGCCCAAACTTAAGTAGCTGTATCAGCGTACATCCCGTGCCGGTGGGAAAAATCACCTATGCAACAAAAGCTGTACTGACAGGCTCAACCCTTTGAAGCGGACTGCAGAGCTCGCCGTTCCCTCTTGGTCTACACACAACACTGTCTCCTCACCGTTGTTTGTCTGGAAAGGAATATTGCTGTTCTCAATATTGTTCAAAATGTTGGTTCTGTGTCAAACATTCATATGAATGCAATAAAAAATTAAATAAATGCAAAAAATACTACAGTGCATGGTGTTTATGGTGGCAGCATCCACCATCATTCCATTTGCTATGCCCTGTGCGGGCGCTACAAACATACGTTGAGGACACCCGCCAGTTCAGATGGTCGATCAGCTCTTTGTGTGCTATGAAGGACGCACGAAAGGAATGTCCATCTCCAAGCAAAGACTTTCTTACTGGATCGCTGATGCGATTGCCCTGTCTTACAAGTCGCAGGGTAAGATTTGCCCAGTTGCTGTTAGAGCACACTCAGCTAGAGGCATGGCCTCCTCATGGCCATGGACGAACATTGTGTCTTTACATATGTTTTGCAGCAAGATGGTCTTCTCAAAACACATTCACAAGATTTTACAACCTAGACGTTACGTCTCTCTCTTCAAAAGTCCTCTCTGTTTAGAGTGCTTGCTAATTCGTTTGCCAAACATATACTTATGCCCCTCTCTTTAAGTACAGGCACCCCATCATTTTACACATCCGCCTGCATTCAGGACATTGTAATTTACCATAAAGTCACAAGCACTTTTATTATAAATAAACTCCCTTCCTGACTGGGTTCGTGAAGGGGTTAATTCATACTAAATGACTATAGTTCATATTAGGGCTGCACGATATTGTGAAAATATGCGATATTATTGTTGAATATTGCGATAACGATATTTTTTTGCGATATAATATTTCTTAAAGAAATTCTATTTTTATTAGTCATTTTAAAAATAATACTAAAATAAACAGGTAATATATATTCTTCAGTTTAAAAAACTATGAATGACTGAAAAACACAATAAAATGCATTACTCTCAAACATTACTTTATTCACATGTAACCATGGAATCATCAAGAGCATCTTGAAACGAGCATTTTTTAAACAAAATATTCCCTTTCTTGCCTGTTTTTTAAAAAAATATTTTTTAATGAAAAAAAAAATATATATATTTTTTTAAAAAATAAACATATACTATTAAACAAAGTGTACAGGCCTTAAATAAATTTGTATTTAGTGGAAATACTTACATCTTGTCAACATCCACAAGAATAAAATAAGTAATAACCTGTAGACCTAAACCTATATTTCATCGCAATGCTATATGTGCTTAACAGTGAAAGCAATTTTATTTCAGGTTTTTTGCCAGGAAAACTAGCATATTGACCTTGTTCGGTTTTAAACATGTGCGTTGGCATGTCACAACATTTCCTGCTGTACTAAAAAGTCTCTCTGAAGGTGAACTAGTTGCAGGTATACAGAGATACTTCTTGACGCATGTGTCGTACATCTGTGGAATTGCGACTTGAGAAAAATAATTTATCGATGGAAGCTGATATCTCCGGTCCAATTTGTTAATTAGACTCACAAAGCCTTCTCTGCTCGCAGTGTTAACAGGCGTCATGTCTTTAGCCAAAAAGCGTGTTATAGATTCTGTTAATTCCCTGTGGCGTTTTGACATTTTTTCATAAGGAGTTACAATTTCAAAACTTTTATTTTATGGTTGTCTGTGAGACCTTACTTGTTAACCTTACTTGGCATTTCGTTGGCTGTTTTGAGCTTACTTTTTAAGTCGTTATATTGCTCCCTGTGGTTGCGTTCCAGATGACTGTGGAGATTTGTTGTATTTCCTTTCGACGTGGCCACAACTTTTCGGCACGACTTACACAGTACTTGCATTTGGTACACGTCTTCTCTCTTGAAGCCAAAATATTGCCATATTTCAGACGTACTGTTCTTTTTAGCCACAAGTTCGTCGCTGTTGTCATTTTCCGGCTCGCTTGTCTCAACTCCTGCCATTAGTTTTTATTTTCCACCCTCTCTGCTCCGAGCCACTACTAGGTTCTGTGCCATTAGCCACTGGTGAGGCGGGTATAAGACCCCATCTGATTGGTCAAATTTGGATAAACAACATAAGCATGCAACGCACACATGCTTGGCACATAAAAAAAAAATTATTTATCGCACCTCTCTGCGATACGGATATCGCATATACTATTATCGCGATAACGATAATTTTTCGATATATTGTGCAGCCCTAGTTCATATATTCTTTCTGAGTGCTCCCCTCCTGGACCAACATGAGGGTCATCCCGTGGGACTGTGGCGTCATGTTCCTCTCTGGAAGGTTATGTCATGTAGTGTGGTGTGATGGTATTCTGTTCCCCATATACATTAGCAAAACGCAATGTCAATTGCACCAAGGGTACAATGTCAAGAGTCGTAAGGGAACGTCTCAGTTATGTATAACCTAGGTTCCCTGCAAGGAAGGTAATGAAACATTGCTAATGCTGGCAGCACTACAAGACTCAGTTCTTTTGAGGTGCGAGTGATGCACTCCTTGTCCCTCGGTCAGAAAATTCTGAGGAATGGTGTTTGCGCACCTGCTTTTATAGCGTACAGCTTCACACCTAGAAAGTTGGCGTTATTGTAGAAATTATAGCATATTAGAATATTGCCATTGTTGTAGAAAGGTTTCAACTATGTTGTGTGGAAGGGCACTCCCATAAGCATTAGCAATGTCTCATTCCCTTCATCTCAGGGAATGAGGTTATGAACTTAATCGTTTTCTCTGTTATTACACACACAAAGCAGTAGCAAACAGAGTTAATTTTTCCATCCCTGCAATGCACTTTATTAGTGGGTGAACACCTAGTCATTCCTTCTAAGCAATAGCTTATCCCAAAGCTACCTGTAGCAGAGCCCTTATTGGTGTTCTGTTTAATAGAGATGCAGAGCTTCTTTTCATGGCTGTGGCTTTGTTTTGCAGGTGCAACATGTCCAATTTAGTTAGCGCTGCGGTACCCTCAGGACCCCTGCTGAATGACACGCAGAGTCCAACTAGCAGTTGAAAAGTGCTCCTGCAAGTAGAAACCTGGGTGGAGTTCTTTTATCTCAGGCCTGCTGGGTTTGTTATAGTGTTGAGAAACCTCACCTGGCCCTGAGACGCTCCTGTGAAATTTAGATAACAAGTTAGAAATAATAGGTCTGTCCACTCTATTGAACATTTAAATTTCACTGAGCTAACATCTGACACTCTACGCTATTAAGACTAATAGAGATGACCTTCCATTATTGAGGAAACTGTGGCCTATCATGCCCTTCTAGCAACACAGACACCGCAAGTCAAAAGTTAGGACACACTTGACTGAATTTATGTTCTTGTTTTGTTTCTTTATAAGATAATGAACCTAAAGGCTTATTCTTAAATGATTAAAATTTGTTTTGTAGACAAATAGAAATTGTGCCTAGGTATGTGTTCCTTTGCAAAGCTAAGTTCTTTTAAAACATTTTTTTTATTTTTTTTATTTAATGGATAGTGAAAGAAACGCAGCCAAAAAGTGCCCACATAAATAACAACTTCTTTAATAGCTTCCCAGATGACACCTCATGAAGTTATTGAGAGAATGCCCAGAGTATGCATCTGTAATCCAAATAAAGATGGCTATAATATTATTCCTATACTTTCCAATACTTTTGTGATATTTCACAGTTTTGATGACTTAATGGGACTTTGACTTGCAAACTTATAAATATAAGAAATAATAAGAAATGAGTATGTGTGTTTAAACTTTGACTCGTCGAATAATGTATATATAGGAAAGAATAAAGTAAATTGATTGTGCTGTGGCTGAAGGCACAACAGCAGGGAGGTTAAATTGAGATGTGGAGAATAGCAAGATCACAGGCACTTTTTGTCTTTTCTGCCTATTGATAAAATGAGGTATCTTTCAACGTATTATCCAACCACATTTCTGGTGAATTCCTCTGCTCTTTGACCTGGCGAGAACTTCCTCATATGTCAGTGCTAATGTTATTCCCAGGTACCGTAATTGCATTGGTCAAAGCTAGTGTGCCAGCATACTCTCCATTAATCAATACTGAGATAAACTTGTGTCTTGCCACTTCAGCACAATATTTCCACTGTCAGTATTTCCAAAGAGAATAAGAACACATTTATTAAACTTACCTTTTATTTATTGGGAGAAGAATATTCAAATTACTCTCCATAAGTAAAACTGCCCAGCAAAAGGTCAATATATTGTAGCTCCTCTATCCATTTTTTGTACAAACATAAACTGTACAGAAAACATAAACTTACCAAAACTAGGAAGATGGAAATTACAACTGAAAGATGATTAACTTTAGTTATCCAAAACTAAACTGTGTGGATCAATGGGAGTAATATAGCCAATGTTTTAAATTTTTTTCCAATATTTTTCATATTTCTATGTTTACATTTTTTTTTATTACCAAAATATCTTTCATAACATATATAACTTCTTGCTTAGTGCTTTGAGCCGTGATAAGTTACTCATTATTGTTTACATGCTGCCAACGTTTGGTGATAAAATTCCCTAAATAGAGTACCTCAAGTGCGTTAGGAATATTTAGGGATGAATTCCCTTACAAAAATACAATGGTGCAAGTAACACTTAGAAGTCCAACAAATGTGATAGCACATTTAACTTTTTTTTTTTAATTTTCAAATAGCCATTAATGCATCTATATTTGTGTGTTTTTGTTGTGATAGAGGATGTGTTTTGAATTTGTCAATGGTAGAAGTATGAACTGGAGGAGCAGGTGACATGATGAGTGTAGAATGGCAGATAGTTGTGCTACAGGAGGGATTAAGAGGGTTTGGCAGTGGAATATTGAGGGCTTAATCTGTGCACGGCAAAAGCTTTAATCTCCTGCCTCATCCTGCATGTGCTGTCTACCCGCATTCGTATGAACAACACACACACACACACATATGCACAAACTTATCTGTGAGACGGACAATGCCAGACTGGAGGCTAATTAGTGTATTACAATACACTTTTATTATGATGTGTAATACTATATATTTATTGTTCACTTCACTTGATGTTTCAGTGAATCACGTGTCTTCAGAGCCATATTATTACATCCCAATTATCTTAATCTTATGTTGAATTGGTGTAAACCTACTTGTGTTTCATTCTAGATCTTCCACTTACATTGGGTCTTGACTTGTGTTTTCTCGTTGATGACTATGTTTAAAATAGCATGCTACCATCCAACTTGTAAAACATTTTTGTTATGCAAAATATGCTAATTTTATCCTGCAATGCACTTGAATTGAAATTTCATTTCCAGTGTGCCAAATTAACTTGAAGCAATATCTACTACGATCTCTTTACTCACTCAGACTGCCGTAAATGAGGCATTTTTATACAAATTTGGATTTATAGTGCAACACAACCAAGGATAAATTCAGAATCACTACTCTTACTTAGTCTGCTGTATCTACTGTAGAGTAGTATTGTGGCATGCTAGTCTGAACATAGTAATATTTGTTTCAAGACTGATAACTTAAGCCACTTGCTGAATTAAACATACATACAAACATAGGCCTACGGATTGAGGCCATGCAGTAGTATAGCCCATCAAAAATGGGCTATACTACTTTTTAAAATGGTTATATTAGCAAATTGTTTCACATATTTAAAAATGGTGTACTAATGCTGAATATGACTACACTTGGAATGGAAGTCCCGCCTTACATTTAATAGAGTGAACACTTTTTTCTTTGGATAGACTCATCAATGGTTTTCATAGAGAAGCCCAGAGGTAACTCAGAGGGATCAACCTGAAATATGGTGTTTTTGCATGATCTGAACCAAGGGACAATGTATGATATGATTGTTGTCAGATTCTATTACTGATTTTTTACTTGAATCCACAGAAATTAGTGTACCACATGCTGCTTGAAGGCATTACAAACATGACCACAGAGTGACCTGAATTTCCTTAAAGAGACTTTGGTAGTGTATACAGTACAGCTGCAGTAAACATAGCTGTAGACTCTGCAGGTGTGACGGTTATTGGACTGGATATCTGGATTCAGTTGGTGTGCTTTGACAGTGGCTTCCTTTCACAATGTCTCAGTCTGGTGAATGCGCTCTCTCTCCTGGTCTTAGAGAGATTTGAGTGAGAAAACTTCTCTCAGAGGCTTTTCTTTATGCTCGACAGCATCCTTACAGAGTAGTCTAACTACAGTGTCATTCTTTAACTTTCTCTCTGTTTCAGGCTACATTCTGAGTCTAGTTCTGCTCACTTTGCCCCGACAACACCTGGTGCAACTCTACCTGTACGTGCTCACTGCTCTGCTGCTGTTTGCTGGTCACCAGATCTCAAGGTGAGAGTTTTGGCCTTAAATTAATAAGAGATTGACATAAAAGCTTCTTCACACCCTAACAGCTGTCGAGTCTCATCTGCACCTCTATGAAACATACTCTGAAATCACTATGTGCTTGGAAGGTCAGTTATAGTTAAACCCATTCAATTAAGAAAGAAGACTGACATAGCATATGATGATACAGAAAGATTTAGACTCTAGATTTAGAAAGTCTAGACCAGCTTTAATGTTATTTCAACAGTACACATGTTGTATGTTGATCTGAATAAGAGCATCTGCTAATGCCTTACATGCAATATGTCCCACTGGTTAAGTGGTTTACAATGTTGATATGAACTTAAGACACACTTCATTTGACTGAATGTCAATGCATGAAATAACAAAATATCTAAGCAAGTGGAATCTGCAAACAAATACAGTAGTTCTGAGAAAAGCTCTTGCATTAACGTCACATTTCTTAGCCATTTTGTATTATGATTAATCAACTGGTACCATGGTCATTTTTTGTGTACTGTATGTATGAAATCAGTTACCCTAAAGGGAATCTGTAATACATCTGTAAACACAGATCATTTTTATCATATTAACTCTGGACATGTTCCTCTAATGTTTGACAGCCATGAAGTATCTAAATGCTTTTAATTTTGAATACTATATCAATAGTTTTTTTTGACTGTGATTTATATTGCATGACCTTTATACCTTTCTAAACCCAGGATGCTTTACAACAAAAAAAGGGGGAAACAAGCAAACTGATACAAAACATCTGTATGAAGAACAAAAACATAAATCATAACAACTTAATATAAAGTGTAGTGCAGAAAATGTATACAGCAAATACACAGTTGTGGTTGATAGTAAAAGATAATCACTGACAAACAACTTTTGTATAACATTTCACAAAGAGAGGTTTTAATCTTGTAAAGGTTAAGAGAAGAGATGAGAGCATTCCTAAAAGAACCATGCCATCTATGCTGTATCAAATAAACATAACCCAAAAATTGTTTTTATTAAATTTCTTATTCATTGAGAATGTAGAAACGTAAGATCTTGGCATTAAAACATACACATTTAGACCCATACATGTCTTTGAGAGGTTTTGTGAGAATCACACACACTGTAAACCCTAAGGTTGTTGCTACTGGAATAATCAAGTTGTCTTAATTAATCCATGTGTTGTGTTTGTTGCTTTTGTGTTCGTAAAGAAGTTCAATGGAAAGGAGGAGGCGAGAACCAGCTTGACAATGTAAATAATATTTTAATGATAAACTTAAACAAAAGACAAACACACACATGACGGACATGTCCGTAAACGATCTCTCTCTCTCTCTCTCCCGCACAATCCTCCGTATTCGGCCTTTATCCCTCTCGGAGGCTTGATTAGCCTGATAAGAAACCGGGTGTGTAGAATCACAACCCGGCCCTGCCCTCCGCCCTGCCACAGTGTTCCTAAGATTGATACTAAGATTGTTAATTAATCTCTCATATTGAATATATTATTCCAAGATATTGCATTAGATTTTTTTGTCAACTTCTTTTTTTTAATAATCTTGACAGATTTTGTACTTCTTTTTTGAACATGCACTGTAAAACATTTCATGTTGTTTAAACTTAGAAATGAAAGTTCACCTGCTGCCTTAAAAACCTGAACATAACATTTGTTTCAACTCAAATAGTTACGTTTTACAAGTTGTTTAAGTTGTCATTTACATTATCAATTCTAGAAAACTCACTTTATCTTGTCAAATAAACATAGAGTTCCTCACTATTTCAACTCACTCTTCAAGATAACTTAAACTATATTTACACTATATCAATTGCCATTTTAAGTTAAGCCCACTAATGTTTTGAAATTGTTTCTTAAATGTATTTCTCATTTTGACTAATAACAGCAAGTTTGCCAGTTTCCTTATTTTATTTACAATGAATGAACTTACAACTTATCTGCTCAAAAATACAAGATTAATTTTAACAAGAACAAAGTTACACAAGCTTTAACATTGGCTTGGGCTTGGCTTTAACAATTCATTCCTAGTAGGACAACAGGTTCTAATAAAGACTGTTTGTGAAAACATCCATTTCATCAAAATAAAATCCAGGTTTCTCCAATGTTTACAGAACTGGTGCGGTCACATGCAGAGCATGGTCAATGTGCTGAACTTTTCACCACGCATCAACACAAGTTAAAAAATACAAACTCACCTCTGCGCCAACTTTGTGTTACTCAACAGTAATTCAGCTACTCTATCTCAGTTAAAGAGGCAGCAACTTCTTTTAATCTTGAATTTCCCATTCAGTATCGCCCCTCCTCCTCCTCCTCCCCTTCCTCTTTTTCACTTACAGACATGTGTTAAATGATCATTGAAAACCGAGACAAAACCCACAAGTAGTCAAGACAATGGATTACTTTAAGTTGCATTTTTTTTAAACTTGAGTTCAATATCCAAAACTTGTCATGATAATTGGAGTTAAAGATTAGAAATGAGTTAACATCATTTAATGGGGCTATCATGTTTTGCTGTGTATTTTAAAAATACATATATTTTATTGATAGAAAGATTAATTGAACTAAGCTCATTCTGGGGTAGTGAGGGCACTCCCTGCAGAAAATATTAAAAATAATAATAATTATGTAATAAATTAAAAACTACTTGCATGATCTAAATAAAATAAGAGTCATGTTAAAGCTTAGAATCTGGACTTCACAATGCATGAATCTAAACCTACTGATTCTTAAATAATTATTTTTTATTTGCTGTGGAATTTTAACTGTTTTGTTCTAATAATCTACAAATTTTTTATCACAACAATTATATTCAGAGTTGGTAAAAACATAAAAAAAAGATGAGATAGCCATGTGTTATACACCCTTTTAAAGATTTCAGTTAGAAAATGCATTGTGCAAATTTGTTTCACTCATAGGCCAAACTGTAGAGAATATTAGTGTATGAAATTCCAGACACACAAATATAATAAACAATAGTGCCTTTTTGTCATGTTTTTCATTATTTCTTCTTGAACTATACATATAACATAGTCTGTGTTGTTGACAATATGCCATTGTCTATGTCATAGACAATGGCATATTGTAACTTACAGCAGACTATCCCGATTCAAACAAGCCCAAACACAACATAATATTATAAGTATGTCTTGAATTATTTGTTAGAGACTGTACATGGAAAGACAATGCACAAAAGGGCGCTCAGCACATGCTGTGTGTGTGCAAATACACATCCATATATGTGCTAATCTGTATGTTTGTGATGCTCCAGAACACATAATATTTCTTGTATTTTGTAGTCTAATCCATTCATTTTCATTGGCCTGTCACTTTAGACCTGGAACACCACAGGTGTAACAAGTGAAATTAAACCAATAACATTTTATGAAAATAATCTAAAACAATGTTGTGTATTCACAACCTGTGTGAGCAAAGTCATAGAATTGTATTCCAACTGGATGAAATAAACTACAGTTTTCATCCAGTGTAAACTACAGTTTTCAGGAAAAAAGTTAATCATTCAGTTTTGACTGGGTTAAACGTTACTTATAACTTTGTGTTCCTTGGACTTACACTGGCGGCCAGACGTTTGGAATAATGTACAGATTTTGCTCTTATGGAAAGATATTGGTACTTGTATTCACCAAAATGGCATTCAACTGATCACAATGTGTAGTCAGGACATTTGAAAACATTTTCAGAACTTCTTAAACTACTTCAAAGAGTTCTCATCAACTATCCTCCACATGCAGCAATGACAGCTTTGCAGATCCTTGTCATTCTAGCTGTAAGTTTGTCCAGATACTCAGGAGACATTTCATCCCATGCTTCCTGCGTGTATTGCACTTGCCATAGATGTTGCTGTCTTGTCGGACACTTCTCAAGTACCTTACAGTCTAGCTGATCCCACAAAAGCTCAATGGGTTTAAGATCCATAACACTCTTTTCCAATTATCTTGGATAAAAGCGTCTGCCAAATGCATAAATGTAAAAGTTGCCTTTTCTTTGCAATTCTTCTCATAAGGCCTGCACCCCTGAGTCATTTCTTTACTGTTGTAGTAAACTGGTGTTGAGCGGGTAGAATTCAATCAAGCTGTCAGCTGAAGTCATGTGAGGCATCTATTTCTCAAACTAGAGACTCTGATGTTCTTATCCTCTTGTTAGTTGTACATCTGGGCCTTTCACATCTCTTTCTATCATTATTAGAGCCAGTTTTCCTTTGTCTTTGAAGACTGTAGTGTACACCTTTGTATGAAATATTCAGTTTTTTGGCAATGTCAAACATTGTATAACCTTCATTCCTCAAAACAATGATTGATGAGTTTCTAGAGAAAGCTGTGTATATTTTGCCATTTTTTACCTAATTTTGGCCTTAAGACATGCCTGTCTATTGCATACGGTGGCAACTCAAAAACAAAGACAATGTTAAGCTTCATTTTATGAACCAAATAACTTTTAACTGTGTTTGATATAATGGCAAGGGATTTTCTTGTACCAAATTAGCAGTTTAGCATGATTACTCAAGGATAAGGTGTTGGAGTGATGGCTGCTGGAAATGGGGCCTGTCTAGATTTGATAAAAAATTACTTTTTTCAAATAGTGATGGTGCTGTTTTTTTACATCAGTAATGTCCTGACTATACTTTGAGATCAGTTGAATCCCACTTTGGTGAATTAAAGTACCAATTTCCTTCCGAAACAGCTAAATCTGTACATTATTCCAAACTTTTGGCTGCCAGTGTATATTCTTAAGAATCCATAGACTTAATATTAAGTGTTTAAGTGTATAAGTGTTTATAACTCCAACTATTGAGTACAAAATTTAGGCTATGTGTAATGCCCATAATGCCTTGTGCTTGAATTATTTAATTATGTTTACTTGGTCAAAGGGAACATATGGGCACATTTAAATAGTTGTTAAGAAGTCTTCATGGAGGTTTTAGCTTTTTGTAGTAATATGTTGTTTTGTTGCTAATAGTTGTTTCATGTGATGTTACCATTAGGACCCTGTCGGACCCTGTTAATACTATCTCAGGATGTTTTACACCTGGATTGTTTAGAGCATTTATTTTTTTGGCACCTGTTGCATTTTCTCACTTAGTTTGGTTCGGCAATTGCACTTGGATCTGCATCAAAACAATCTGTCTGAGACCACCTACTGTAGATGGGGTGGTCTCTGACCGAATGCAAACGAATCCTGGAACGGTTCGCTTGTGGTGAGAATGCAATCCGACCCATCGTACCAAACAATTTCCCTACAAAAACAATGAACATACCTGATAGATCTTTGGAGAAGAAATCTGTAGGTCAGCACTTCACTTAATTCATCATCAAGACGTGTATGTAGCCTTTTGGCGACTAAATTAGATATAGCTGCATGTTTAAAATAGAAGCTGTTTTATAATTAATGAGGCAATGTTAGTATGATCGTTACTCTCAGATAGCGGCAGACCACGCAGGGTTGGCGGTTCGATTCCCGGCCCACACGACTCCTTAAGCCGAAGTGTCCTTGGGCAAGACACTGAACCTCAAGTTGCTCCCAATGGCAGGCTAGCACCTTGCACGGCAGCTCTACCGCCATTGATGTGTGAATGTATGTGTGTGTGTGAATGGGACACAGTTTAAAGCACTTTGGTAACCTCTAAGGTTAATAAAAGGCACTATATAAGTGCAGACCATTTATTTCATCTGTGTTATTGTATGACCTAAATTTGAGTCCATTCAATTAAAAAAATATTATTTTGTATTCTCCCCAATTTGGAATGCCCAATTCCCAGTGCACTATAAATCCTCGTGGTGGCATAGTGACTCGACCTCAGTCCGAGTGGCGGATGTCGAATCTCAGTTGCCTTCACGTCTGAGACCGTCAACCTGAGCATCTTATCATGTGGCTTGTTGAGCGTGTTACCATATAGACATAGGGCATGTAGAGGCTTCACGCTATTATCTGTGGCATCTAAGCGCCCCACCGAGAGTGAATCACATAGCGACCATGAGGAGGTTACCCCATGTGATTCTATTCTCCCTACCAGGTCAATTTGGTTGCTTAGGAGACCTGGCTGGAGTCACTCAGCACGCCCTGGATTCGAACTCGTAACTCCAGGGGTGGTAGTCAGCATCAAATCTCGCTGAGATACCCAGGCCCCTTCAATTAAAATTATTAAATAGAAACAATAACATTTAAATAGAACATTTTAGTTAAGTCTACTTGCATCAAGTTACCTTAACATAAAAAGTTAAGTTCATTCTCAATGATTAGTTATTTCAAAGTTATTTTAATTAATTACACAAGTTTTGGAGATGCCATTACTCAATTCTTCTATAGTTTATACTTTACTTCAATAACTTAGGTTTTTCAGTGCATAATGAAAAAAATATTTACTTAATAATTAACTTTGATGTTAATGAATGCTATTGTGATAAGCTATGAATGAAGGAATTTTTTTTCTTCACCACAACAGTGGAATTTTGGTGGTTATTTTTCATACCCATTGGGACTCAGTGTTATATAAGCAAATGTTCTCTCAGGAATACTTGTCTGATTCAAACAGACTGAGTGACTTGTTCCACTGCTCTTTCCTGTCTGACTCTGTCTGTAAGTATAGATCCTCCACAGGCTGCCAATGACTCAGGGGGAATGTCCTTAGAATAAGGTCTCTGTTCTCTGTTTCAGGGACTATGTGCGCAGTGAGCTGGAGTCTGGCTACGAGGGTCCGCTATACCTGGAGCCTCTGTCCATCAACCGCTTCACTACTGCGCTCATCTGTAAGCTTTTACATAATTTTTAATACTGTCTCACCAGATCTCACTATTAACAAGTTGTTCCAAATCGGTCACATGCAAACTTTTCAGTGATAACATTCCTGTCATGCTCGAGTCCCATACTTATTCATTAGGGCCCCAATTCAGGCTCAGTTCATTAAATCACATTCTTCCTGAAAATGGAAATGGTGTCATTCTGTGGAGAGTTGGGTGGTTTTGCTTGAGGCGTAATTGATGTAAAGGAGTCTTGAAATGTAATGTCAGAGGTCTTCCAGAGGTTAAGGTATTTCCCAGCTCTCGTTCCGTTCTTACAAGCTGTCCGCCCTTTAAAACACTGTGCCAAGAATCACCGTGACATTCTGTCCTCTCATCACTTTTGCTAAATGTATAACATTTGCCAGCTTAATGCCATAACCTTTTGTACTCAGTTCCTTTCTTTCACTCCTTCTTTCAATCGTCCTCATCACTAAGATTGTCTGCACTCCCCTGGCCCCTTGTTTGTAATGCTGTGGTGTCATGCCTTCGCCTCTCTCTCTCTCTCTCTCTCTCTCTCTCTCTCTTTGACTTTCTCTTTCACTGTGGTTCTTAAGTCTTTATCTCTTTTTCTCACTCTTTTGCCTCCTGAAGCATTGTTTCTTCATTTGTTCTCCTTTCTGTATCTCTTTTGACGTTTATACTAAATTTCTGGTGATTCATCTTGCAAAAACGGTCAATAAATGTCACTACCCCCCAAAATTAAGGGACAAAAATAAGAAACCAAATTTTGCATTAAGCCAATAATGCCTGTTTTAGCCTATTGTAAAGTGAATTTTTTTTTACTTCTCATTTCTGTAATGATGCTAATTCAATTGTAGTCATGGACGTATTTGTAGTACTGAATTACATTTCTTTCTGAATGAATATGTGTTCAAACAGTTCACATTACATCAAATAGAATTTGCCTCAGTCAATATTTACTTTCATTGCATCTTTTTTTCATGCTTTGGAAGTCAGTAGTGACTGTCAATAGAGGCTTTCAGTCACACTCATTATGCCTAACATCTCCATTAAAGAAAGTCATACTGGTTTAGAACAATATCAAGAACATGACTTCATTTTTAGGTGAAATGACTCTTTAGTTGTCATGAAGTTATCACAACAATGCAAAAAAGGTGTCATTTTGTTTATGCAAATAAAAATTAAAACATATTTTGATTTTGGGGTAAACATTACATGTCTGATGAGTTTCTGCCATAGAGGTGTACCACTGGTTGTTTAACTAGTGAGTTCTTGAGTGCTGTTCAGGCATTAGCCTGAATTCTGTAAGCCTAATTAACAGATGCGTTCATTAATGTCAGTGAGTGCAGCAGGGAAGGAGCACACAGCTCAGAGTTGATCTTTATTCAGTAGTCGTGCTTTGCTTTAATGTACTAAATGATAGTTCATTATTATAATTATATTAATCGTATTATTTTTTAAATGTAATTATACCTGATTTAATTCTATTATTAATAAAATGCCTTTTCTTTCCATCTCTGTGTGTGTGTGTGTGTGTGTGTGTGTGTGTGTGTGTATGTGTGTAGGCCAGCTGGTGGTGTGTACTCTTTGCTCCTGTGTGATGCAGACCAAGCGCATTTGGCTGTTCTCAGCACATTTACTCCCTCTGGTGGCTAGGCTGTGCTTGGTCCCCTTGGAAACCATTGTTTTTGTGAATCGATTTGCCATGATTTTCACAGGCCTGGAAGTCATCTACTTTTTGGCCTCCAACCTACTGGTGCCATTTAACCTGGCTAAAACGGCATACCGGGAGCTTGCACAGGTTAGAGACTGCCCACAAATAAAAAATAAAACATTTAATCACCCTCAAATTGTTCTTCATGGAACACAAAGTAGATGTTAAGCAGATTGTTTGGGATTTACAGTCTTCGTGACCATTCACTTTTATTGTATGGAAATCAATGCAGTGAAATTGAAAGGCAGTGCTGGGTAGTAACACATTACATGTAATCTGTATTATGTTATCAGATTACAAATATCAAGAATTATGTTAAATGACATTTTAAAATACTCAAGCTTACTTAAGAATTACATGATTACATGTAATGTCAGTAAATTGTTTATAATTTATTAGTCCTCTGGCCTGATATTAGCCACTAGTCGGGTAGCTTTAAATACACTGAAGTTGGAGCAGTCTCACTCAGCATTTGACCACTGGATTTACAAAGAATCAAGGAGACACAAGGCAAAAAAACTAAAACAAACAAAAAACACTACCATACAATGTGAACTCTGCCAAAACGTAATATCCTATCCACTACAAACGATTCCATGTCAAATCTAAAGAAGCATTTGGAGCTGTGCTTGCATGTTTTCTTAACTTTACAGTGCATACCTATCTAACTCCCGATGAACACATTTTAATTAGTATTTGAATTATCACTCTGTGCATCAGAGAACCACTATGCCTTTGGAAGGGTTTTAACTATCAAATGCATTCAAATGCATAAATACACATAACTATCCTTTTTAATGTACTTCACACATTAAAAGGATAGTTCACCCAAACATGAAAATTCTATCATCATTTATTCATCCAGATGTTAATTATTTTCTTTCTTCTGCCGAACACAAAAAATATTTCAGCTCTGTATGTTCTCACAATGCAAGTGAATGGGTCCCAAAAATGTTAAGCTCCAAAATGGCATAAAGGCAGCATAAAATTAATGAATATGACTCCAGATCAATATTTAAGTAATTTTGTGCCTTTTGATGCCTATATGTGATTTTTGGAGCTTAACATTTTTAACATTAACCTACAGAGCAGAGATATTTTCTAAAAACCTTAGTGTTCAGCAGAAAAAAATAAGAAATGCACATCTGGGATGGCTTGAGGGTGAGTAAATGATGAAAGAATTTTCATTTTTGGGTGAACTATACCTTTAATGCCAAACCGATTGCATTTATGTGGTAAAGTTAGTTTTAGTTTAACAAATTGCTTTTGTGTAATTACCTTACTAATTACAATATTAGTCATGTAAGCTGTAGTCAGTATCAGACTGCAGTTCAGAAGTAATCTACCCAGCACTGGTGAACGGTGATTGTCAGTTCCTAATATTGTGCCTAACAACTCTTTTTGTGTGCCACAGAAGAAAGTAAGTCTTGTGGGTTAGGAATCGACATTTGGGTGAATTCATTATCACAGAACTTTCCATTTTGGGTGAACCATACCTTATACCATGTCAAACCAAATAAACAAGAAATAAAGGTGCACTCAGTATTTTTAACCTTGTTAAAAAGTTTTACACGCACATAAATGTTTAGTACTTTTTTAGAAATGTTTAGAACCTCATATACTCACATGAGATGAAGACTGCGGTAATTTCAGTAGTCTAACAGCAGTTTTGTTGCAGTGTTTTATTTTAAAATTTGCAATCATATGATCAACCAAATACTACTTATTTTATCTCGGTAAACACCGTTATTGGACAATTTCGCTCTATTAATAAATGAATCATGCTGACAGCAAATTATTTTTCATATTTCAGTAAGTTACAAAAACGGCGACAGTTAGTAGTTACATTTTGTTTTTTCAAAGTTTGGCAAATTATTGATTTCTATTATTTAAGTGACTAAAGAGCAAGCATAATATACTATTCGTGTTTTTTTCTCATACATGGCAGGCAACATGTATAGTAAACATGAATAATTAATAATATTTATCTCAATCTTAACATCTTCACATACTTCGATTAATTTGTTTTTAATGCTGCAATAATCTAATAAACACTTTAAATCTATGAATTACATTGCTTTTGTTTATTTATGAAATGTATAATTATTTCAGAAATTAAGGCTTTTTTCCTCAATACACTAGCTTGTGGGTTAGGTTCAATACAGCAGTATAAACCAGCCTTAAGTGTCAGTATAACGAAGTTTAAGACTGCCATAACACCCAGGGCAAGATAAACCAAAAATTAATGATCACACATTTTAGACTGAAAGAATTAGGATTACTTATGAGAAATTCATTTCTAGAATATATAGGTATACAATGTGAACGGTAGGTCATACAGTATGCAATTATAAACTGGTGTAATAACATAACCAAGACAATGTGCAAATGTTATAAAAGGTTTAAAAATGTATTTCTTGTTTATAATATATACAGATTTTTGATGAAACTCTAAGCTCTTCTCTATCTTTTGCTGTAGCTAGTGGAGGTGTATGGGTTGCTGGCTCTCGGAATGTCTCTGTGGAATCAGTTAGTTCTGCCCGTGTTGTTTATGTGTTTCTGGCTGGTTCTGTTTGCCCTCCAAATCTACACATACTTCAGCACAAGAGATCAACCCACATCCAGGGAGAGACTGCTCTTTCTTTTTCTCACCAGGTAAATGAAAGTTCAGTCTAGTCTACCATTCAAAACATAGCATTTTCTTCCAGTATGTAATAACTTAATGAGACTTGAGCATGACTGCTATGTGCTTTTTCCATTCCCTCTTTTGATTTGTAACTAGTAGCCCCTAAGAAACATGCAAAATAATAAAATAAAATAATGTCCACATTATTAGATTATTAGACAGTGGGACTAAGTTGTGAAATTTTAAATAATACTCAGCTGTAGAAAGTCAGATTCTTAAACAAATTGTTTATGTTTCCAGGAGTGTTGGTTAGTCATGTTTTTGAGACGTTACAGATTTACATCAGAAATTTGCATAAATAATTCTGATTCCAATCACTGCCAACCATGTTAAAATAGAATTTTGCATGAAAAATTCTGAATCTACGTACTGATTTCCAATGTCCCATGTCTGCCAAACATGTTGAATAGTCCAAACATCATCTGCTGCCTGACACTGAACTTTTGACCGGATGTTAGGAGTGAATGCACATAGCTGCATAGGAAATCTATAGAATGCTTCCTTGCTCCCGTAACCTCGAGTGTGCTGTCTTCACTGGTCTCAGAAAAGTTTGAAATGCACCTTATTTTCATCCTAACACCGTATACAGCATCTGAAAGCAACATTTGTTATTTTGTCACATGACTCAGTGCGTTGAAATTTTAACCTTTTAATGACAGCATAGAAACTGCATATATAGAAACATAGCCTATAGTGAGGCCAAAACGTAATGTCCACGTATGTCTCAGGAGGATAAAGAAATTTGACGAGTACTTGCAAGTTGTGCTCTGGGTGGGTAACACAAATTCATGAAAATTAGAGATCTTTATCACCACTGAGATTTAGAGCAAATCACTTAATGGCAGGTTGCTGAATAGGGTTTGTCTCCGTGATTAATGTAATGAAAGTTTCTTTCAATAAAGATGTTTGTTAAATGAGAAGTTACATTGTAAATGCAGTGTGTCTCTGTATTTTTTCAATAAGAAACTCTTTGTTAAAGTGTATGTAAATGTTTAATGTTCGATTATAGTCTCATGAAAGTGTTCCCAGCCAAATGCCTTTATGTGTGTGATCTCTTCAGTATTGCAGAGTGCTGTTGTACTCCATACTCTCTGCTCGGTCTGGTCTTCACCGTGTCATTTGTTGCTTTGGGAGTGCTCACTCTGTGCAAGTTCTACCTGCAGGGCTACAGGGCTTTCATGAATGACAACACTATGCACAGGTAACATTTCTTCATGCTTTAGTTTTCTAATTAAGCCAACACTCTTTCCTCTATAATAGTAACTATGACAAACTTCTCAATGATAAATGCTAAACAGTTTGGTGTGGAGTCCATACTGATGCAGAATGACACCTTTTATCACAATTGATCAAATTCAAATCACAGAAAGTACATTACCAGATGGCAAGGTGAAGTTGAAAGAACGTTGATATTTGTTATCCGAATCATCATTTTGGTTGAGATCGAAATTTCAATGCTAAAAGCCAATAGCACATATGAGAAAATGTGTAATTTTCAATATTCTAATTAATCCTTAATCGTTAGTGGGTAAACACTGGTGAATCCAGGTGTTAAATTGGGGTGGAACAGTTCGCAACGGTGTCCCCAGAAATAAAAATAAAAGTCCAATCCGTTAAGCATCAGTACCTGTTCCGTTGTATTAGTTTAGAGTGGCCCTGTTTTAAGCGCACACACGCTCTGCCTTGCTTTGCTGCCCGCATCAAGCAGTGCAGACACTGGGATGAAATGTGTGAGTCATCAGTGATTGACGTCACTTAGAAGTGGCACTTGAGTGACCAAGGATATGCCATTTTACACATATACTGATTTAATTCTTTGATTCTACACTTGCATAGCATCCTTGCATGCTTTCCTCGTTTCTTATGAGGGAGAAGTTAAGAAAAAGAACAAAAAAGACAAAGAAAAATAAGGATACAGTTACAGAAATGAGAAGCACCCTATGATGGAGTGACATTGAATAAACATTGATCTGTAGACAACGGTGTGATCACCTGGGATCTAGAAAGGACCAGCCAGCAACTCACATCCTTGGAGTTATTTCAGGTAAGGAAAGGGTTCAATTTATATTACAATTTCACAAAACAATTGTTTCAGTGATGGATTGTTGCAAGCTGATTATAAGTAAATAGTTTTCATGTAGGGCTGCAACTAATGATTATTTTGATAATCAACTAATCTAGCAATTGTTAGAATGAACAATCAACTATTGGGCGATTAATGCAGCTTTTTATCAGCAGCTCTTACAAAAACACTTAGTTGATGTGGATTCAAGAGTATGACAAACTACACAATTTGTACTGCTTGTAAAAAAAAAGTTTTTGATCTCGTGGATTCTGTTAATATAACAAAGCAAAAATATATTATTGATAGCTGTTGTAGTCTTTAGCATTGCGTAGTATCCTTGGCTTTTTCTTACAATTTTTGTTTTAAATTATCAGAGACTGCTTAGACAAACCATATATTGTCTATTTCCACAGACTGCACATTATAGGTGTTTTTCTGATCTTGCACACCCAATTTACGTCTTGGAGCATCTACTAACCAGATGAGTGGAATAAGGTATGTTTGATAAGGGAGTAACCCAAAATGTGTGGAACATTGTGTCCCCAGGACTGGACTTACATGATTGATTTTTCAAATGTGACACTGCTGGACTGTACAAACAATTAAGACTATTATTGTGTTCCTTTGATTTTTATCCTACTGTTTTTTTTTCTCTCTTTGAATTTAGATTCCTCAGAGTGTGGGAGCAGTTTCTCCAGTGCCTCCTGCAACCATTTTGTTTGTGTTTTGCTGTTATTACTTTTGTGATTGAGATAAATAAACTCTAGAAACCATGTAAAAGTTGTTTTTATTTATATAATTGTTTTTCACTACATGTCTTAAATCTTTGTTGATATTTCAACAAATGTGATTCTATTATATATATATATATATATATATATATATATATATATATATATATATATATATATATATATAAGCAAAATCACACGAGCAAGAGTGCGATATGGCCCTACATCAGCACTGCTGTGATTCAGCCACTAGCCACATGCCATAGGTAATCACAGCAGTGCTGATTTAGGGCCATATTACAAGATTGTGAGTGTGATATTACTAATATACAACAGTTCAATTGTCACGATTCCCTTGTTGTCTGCCCTGGGTTTCAATTGTCATTGTTAAATGTACTACACTTCCCAGAATCCACCTGCCATCACCACTGCCATTTTGTTCATTGTTCTCACCTGTGTCTAATTCAGTCATCACTCCCTGGTTATTTAAGCCCTGCTTTTTGTTCACTCCTTGTCGTTCGTTGAATGTTGTCAAGCCTGATCTGTGTTTCCCTGCCTGAGTTCTTAGTTTATGTTTGTTTCCCCATCGAGGGTTTTTCCTTTGTGTTTTTGTATTTTGTTAATAATAAAGAAGCCTGCATTTAGATCCTCTCTCCTCGCTGCCTCATTCATAACATCAATGAACAAGTCAATTTAAAAAAATTAGGAAAAACTGAGTACGTTTGTACGGTCATAAAAACGCATTTGTACTTTCTTATGCGGTGGATCAGAATCTGCTGTTGCTGGTTCAAACCAAACGATGCGCCAAAGCATCTGTTAGTCTTCAAAAATGTCACTTTAGAAATCGTATCACAGCTTGTGCTGTTTCGAACAAGTTATTGGATAAAACATGATATGTGTGTGTTTGTGAGAGAGAGAGAGAGCTGGAGCATGTGCAATCACCTGTTGCCACTCCCAAGCAGAGATGCTGTCAGCTTTCTGAAGATCAGCTTTCTCAGTGGAAAAGTAGTTGTCCAAGTGGGGGTATTTCTCCCTATTTCTTGGTAGCCGGTGCACAAAAGTCTTTCACTATTAATCAGTCTGTTGTGTCTCTCAGCTGTTATGAATTGTTTGTTTAAAGTTTAAATCTATTTTCTAGCTTTAGTAGTGTAGTAGTAATACAAGTGAACACGAAGAGCTGTTGTATGTAAACACTGACTGACATGGATTCACGTCACCTAACTGGCTCATGTTACACACAAAAATTACCTGCTGGCTATCATATGTAAAATCAATGCAATTACATGTAAAGAGACACGCATACAGTAGCTCTTAATACATCTGCACTGCTCTTACACTTCAGTTTAGCACGAACACAAGACCCGAGTGCTGATGGTGTGAGACCATCAGTGCTGATGGAACGTCTCTTGTCCAATCAGATTTGAGGACCTGGACTAACTGGTGTGTGTGTGTGTGTGTGTGTGTGTGTGTATATATATATATATATATATATATATATATATATATATATATATATATGATTCACTTTAACATTGGATCTTTGTTGAAATATCAATGTGATTCAACAAAAGTGGTGTAGAATAAACATTGATTTAATGATGATAGGGTCATCGAGGTTGTCCGTGGTTGATAAAAATAAGGCATCTTTTAAAAATCTAGTTTAAACACGTGCCAGTTTCTTAGAAATGTAATCTTTGAGTCCATGTTGGTTTCACAATTTTTTTAAAACATGTATTACATTTTCTAAAAAAAAAAAAAAACCTTATACCTTGAGTTTTCAAACAAATTATTCAAAGTGTATATATATATATATATATATATATATATATATATATATATATATATATATATATATTATACAAATGTCACGAATATCAAAAATTTGTCTCAGGGTTTCACCAAGGGGTTATTTTTTATTTATTTTTTTGTCACATGACAACAGAATGTCTATTTACTGTTGGTTACACCATTTTACTTATTTGATGAACAAATGTTTTTCAGATGTTAATCATTTAAAAAAAAATAACTGTTTCTGCTTATTTTTTAAGAAAAAATTAAATATTATGCTGTATTACTCTCTCTCTCTCTCTCTGTGTACGGTTACACCACATGACATCTTTGATGTTCATCATAGAAGAGGTGTATTCAAGTAATTGTTTTGTGTGAATTGCATTTGTAAATACATAAATATTCATTTTTTTATTTCAATTTTTCTTCAAAAGTTATGTAGAATCAACATCATATTCTAACATTGATTCAACAATGTTAACATTGAAATTGTGATGAAATTTAAATGATGTTTAATTAAATTTCATGGAAAATCAACATCAGATTCTATTCAATGTTGATTTAATGTCTTTTTGT
This sequence comes from Xyrauchen texanus, assembly GCF_025860055.1. Classification (NCBI taxonomy): domain Eukaryota; kingdom Metazoa; phylum Chordata; class Actinopteri; order Cypriniformes; family Catostomidae; genus Xyrauchen; species Xyrauchen texanus. Next base: position 25,162,078 of record NC_068294.1, on the reverse strand, counting down.
CGAAATTTCAATATTGTTTCAACCTTAATTGAGAGTGCAAAAGTGATGTAGAATCAACATCTGATTGTAACTTTAATTCAATGTCATTAACGCCGGTGCATCAACGTTGACATTGTTTCAGTGCTTCTTTGGGTTGTTCATCTCTCTCTCAGGGGCATGACAGAAGGGATCACTCTTTTGATCCTCGCAGTACAGACCGGACTGATCGAGCTACAGGTCATCCATAGAGCCTTCCTTCTCAGCATCATCCTCTTCATTGTGGTGGCCTCCATCCTTCAGTCCATGCTGGAGATAGCTGATCCCATAGTGCTGGCACTGGGTGCCTCCAGAGACAAGTAAACTCCAAGCTCACTAAACCTTTGGATGACAATTGAAGTTATATGTTTTTATTTCTTAACATGTGAAGATAGTAATGTATTACTATGCTGATTATGTCATGATCAACAGGAGTTTATGGAAGCACTTCCGTGCAGTTAGCCTGTGCTTGTTCCTACTGGTGTTCCCAGCTTATATGTCCTACATGATCTGTCAGTTCTTCCATATGGACTTCTGGCTGCTTATTATCATCTCTTCCAGCATTCTGACCTCCTTGCAGGTGAAACTTCCACACAAACACAAATTTTAAGCTCTGAACTAGAATATAAGTTGGCAAGATAGCTTATTATTATTATCTAAAGGTTGACATTTTTTTTTTTTAAATCCGCTAAAAATTGAAATTGAGTCACAATTTACTATGCCATTCCAACCCATAAGACTTTAAGACATAAGTTTTGTTGAAGGGCACAATGGTGATCATTACCAGTTTACCTGTCTAGAACTTTAATCCCTGCACCACAAAATGATTCAAATCCCAACAGTACCAACCAACAGTGATCCAATGTTAAATTGTATCACAGCATACTTAAAGAGTGATGACACAAACCACAAAGTCATGAGGATATTATCTTTGTTAAATGTGAAATTTAACTGTTGTACCTCTTTTTAAGTCTTAATCTCTCATTCTCAGGTGCTGGGCACACTTTTGATCTACGTGCTCTTCATGGTAGAGGAGTTCCGCAAGGCTCCAGTGGAGAACATGGATGATGTCATCTACTGGGTCAATGGCACCTACAGGCTGCTGGAGTTCCTGGTGGCCCTGTTCGTGGTGGCATATGGCGTGTCGGAGACGGTGTTTGGGGAGTGGACTGTGATGGGCTCCACCATCGTGCTTATCCATTCCTACTACAATGTGTGGCTGAGGGCCCAGCTGGGCTGGCAGAGCTTCCTGCTCCGCAGAGATGCTGTCAACAAGATCAAGAGCCTGCCTATAGCTTCTCACCAGCAACTCCAGCAGCACAATGACATCTGTTCCATCTGCTACCAGGTGTGTGAGTGTGTGGATGTGAGGATTTGTGTGAGTGTTAGATGTCCAGTTACAGTCTGTATATTTTTGTGATATATGGCATGTCACTTCTTGTGTATTTCTGTGATAGATTGATAGTAGGTGTCTAGTTAGTGGTGCTTACTAAGGCAAGGTTTGTTCTTTCTAACCCAAAGTATTAAACTTTGGTGCATAACTCGTCCTCAATAGCTTGCTTGTGCTATGGACATAAATGGTTCCTCAAATCGTGTGGCTTGTTAAAGAAAAGGTGTGCAACTACACCAAGAGAAAGACTAGTACGTTTTAATTGACATGTTTTTGCACACAATTTTTTAAGTAAATTTGAATGATATAAAGTTAATTAAAAAATCTACTTAATTCATGACATAATATTGATTCAAGTGAGTGAGTTTCTTTTAACTTAAACATTTCAGTTAGTATCTTTTACCTACAAATCTGATTTACATTTAGTAAAATGTAACATTGCATATTTTGAACTTTCCTTTATAAACATGTTTAATCATGTACCAAATTACATAAGGAAGTCTTCCACAGGGAAGCTTAATGCATGCTATGTAGTCTATTTGGGCAACATCACCTTGCAATATATGCAACAATAACAAGATACAAGGTTGTGCATGCAGACCTCAACACTCAAATCACGATGATGGTCACAATCAAAAGGTAATTTTAAGGTAATCATGAAACGATAATTTTGAGTACACTGAAATTATTTTGCAGTGAACCAAATACAGCAGAATAGATTAAGTACTTTCTACACTGAATAACTTAATATGACAATATTAAATCAACTCTATATTCAAACGTGAAAATGAATCCTCTATCTTATAAGTAAATATTTTTTTTAAATGTGTCATAATTTATTAATCCTAAAGTACAACATATTTACATATTTATTTGCAAATTTTTGTAAATTTCACTAGTAAATTAGTACAAAATTTTAATTGAACTTATCTTTTCAAAGCTGGTGTTCCCAGCATGTACTAGGCTTGAATAATTAATGAGCTTGCATGGTTTCACTGTTTGCACATTTATTTACAAAATTGCTATTTATAATGTTGTTGTTATGTTTGGTAACTTCTTTTGTGCAGTCTTAAGTTACTCAAAATTACCTTTTCATGATCAAAATAATTATCTGTCAATTGTCACCATTATGGTGTTTTGTGCACTAAGTGTTGAGGTCTTTATGCTCAGCACCTCATCACTGTTGCCAGTAATTCAGGGTAATGTTGTCATGTAGTACATGATTAAACATTTCCAAATGTGACATGTTCTAATAAGATGTTACTTACATTTACTTGAGTTTAAAATCCATGTATTTCATATTTTAGTGATGGGCGATACCACTTATTTTCTTTTTGATCTGATACAAATAATTTCAAGTCCAATGTCGTCGATACCGATACTTCTGTACAATAAATTTTTTGCCAATTACTTGGGATAAATGGGTAATTTAAAATAATATTTTTTGTCATTATTCAAGTCTGACAAGAAAATTCAAGACAGAAAATTAGATTCTGTATTGTTTACCCCTACAGTAACTATAGTTTAACCATTGTATTTAGTTAAACCATAGTTGCCACACAATTACCCATAGTTACTACTACAATATTACTGTAGTTAAACAAGGGGTTCAGCCTTTTTAAGAAATTTTACCTTTAGATATGTTGTTATGTTAGCGTGAATTTACTCAAGAAGCAGTGGTGTAGTAGTGTCTGAAGAGGTGGGCATACTGTGAATTTATGAAAAATCATGCACCCGATCTATAAAATTAATTTACATTTATATACAGTTAATGTAAAATGTGTACGAATTCATGTTTCTTGCTGGCATGGTGTAGAGTACACTGCTAAGAACAAATACGGTAATTTCATGTTAAATATGTATTTAAATTCATAGGTGTCATTATTGTTCCTTTTATTAGGCTACTATGAAAATTGTTAATACTTTATTATTATTCCAACGAACAAACTAATTCATCATACGCAACAAAACTTTAAGCATTAATATGAGTGTAGTAATGTTCACGTTAACACTTTATCTTGTATTACCATATATAGCCTTCATAAAAATGAATGATTATTTTTATTGGTGTACTATTATGTGCTTTTCTGTGAAGAGTGAAATTGTTTTCCTACTTAGAATAATATAAATGTAACTTATTTGATATCACAAGAAAAAGGCACCATGGACAGCAGTAAAGTGCAAAAAAAAGAAAAGAAAAACGAGCATAAAAAACTGTCGAGGGTTCAATAACATGCAGTATTTTCACAAAGTTTAATGGCAAAAGTTACATTTAAATGTATATACCTATATTTACATTTAGCAGGGAAATAAATATGCAGTGCAAATGATAGTTTCTCCAGGCATGCTTGTGTGTCAGATGCTGGAAATGTCCCGCCCCTTACTGAAACAGAAAATATGATTGGTTAGCAAATATCCAATCCCATCTGAAATGAACGTTCTGATTGGTGGATCAGTTTAGTCTGACTGTCTGTCTTGCAGTGCTCCCCAGTGCATCTCTGTGTGCATTTAGAGAAAATCTCTGTACATTTTTTTAAATAATAAAACACAATTCACTCAACGGTGCTGCGGCATATTGCATTTTTAGATTGAAACATTTCCGGGTCAAACGCTCCTTGTTCTGGTGGCCACACATATTATCACTTATTTCAGGTGGGCATACGCAAAATCCTAAAACAGATAGGAAGGCATACAACGTATATACATTATGCCCTAGACTACACAACCAGAAGCTGTTTCTCTGATGTTCTATCATTAACTCTACAAGGCGCTGATCCCTCTTGTTTGAACGAGTCTTCTGATGGTGCAAGCGCTTGTTTGCTTGTGTCTTTCAGCATTTATTCATGTCAAGATAAATGGAAGAAGTAACAGTTCCTATCCTGCACAAGTATTTGCTAATATGACCTAATCCTTTTTATTTCACTTTGAATCTTTTGATTATTGTTCGTGGTAGTTAAATTATAATTACCCTAGTTAAAAAATTAACAAATACTTAGAATCAATATTTTTGTGTTAGGATCGATATTTTAAATACAACGTTAGTATCGGAAGTATCGATCCACCCATCCCTATCATATTTGTAAGTCTGAATTTACTAAAATGTTTAATGTAACTTTGACATAATAGATAGATCCTAAAATAGACTTGGATCCTCATTCTTTGCCTGCCTCATCACAGAAAAACTGACCTCTGTGACGAGGCAGGCAAAGAATGAGGATCTAAGTGCAGCTTTAATGCAAACAAAAGATGAACAAAGTAACACAGGATATAACAAAATGCTGGAAACCAGGCACAGAACATGACAAAACATACAAAAACTGACAAAGGAAACGGGGGGGCTTAAATACACAAGGGAAAACAAGGAACACCTGGGGAAATAATCAGGGAGAATCAATCAAGGAATGAAACTACAAGGACTACAAAACTAACACAGGAAACAGGAAACTAATCAAGAATTTCAACATAAAAGCACAAAAACGTAAGGGAACAGGGAATATGTGACAAAATCTGTGAAACTGTGCCAGCTCATTAATTATTCTAGGCCGGTGCACACTAGGAACACCAGCTTTGAAAAGTGAAGTAAAATCAGCTCAAATTAGCTAATACATATGCCAATGTTTTAGAATTTAAGATTGATACATGATGGCGCATTGTAAACAACCATGAATAATAGTTACTTAAAAGCTAGAGCATTAATTTTTTGTTTGAATTGAGTGCAAATGTAGAATTGAATTAATATTTTTAAGTTCACGCTTAAACTAAGTGATTCAGTGTAGAAAGTACTATAGTTGCTATGTTTACTTCACCAGAAAAAAAATTCTGTGTACTTTTTAGGTGATCAGAATAACATTGCCAGGCAGACAATAAAACGAGTGAAGACAAGCACCTCACTTTTAAACAAGTGCTCAGGTCCCTTCTTTAGGGACCAGAATATCATATAGAGACTTTGGGGTGGATCTTTTGACTTCGGCCAGTAAGCAGCCACCTAGCAACCACCCATAATACCCTAGTAGCCACTTGGCAATGTTGCAAATACAAATCAGTTGTCAAAAGTTCATGTGTTTGCTTTGAGAATGAGCGGTTCCGGATCTAATACGCCCTAATTTAGCTTTTGAATATCAGCTTGGGATTTTGAAAAACCCTAACCCAAATCTGTAGAATAAAAGTACTGTATGCTGGCTTTGTCAAGTCAACATAGTAATATTCCATGTTCTGTGTATGATATTGATTTTAAGAAAAGACTGATTTCTTTCATGAAGTGCAAATCTGTTTTTCTGTTTTTGAATCTAGGACATGACGTCAGCTGTAATCACCTCCTGCAGTCACCTCTTCCATGCCGGCTGCTTGAAGAAGTGGCTGTATGTGCAAGAGACTTGCCCTCTTTGCCACAGCCAACTGAAAGGGTCATTACAGCTTAGCTCTTCAACACAGGATGCCCCGCTACTGGAGACACCCTTACTGCCAGAGGGGAGTCCGGATCCTCCACAGCATCCAACGCCAGGCTCGACCCTCCAGGATCCTCAGCAAGACGACAACATCCAAGCTCCAGCCTCAGAGGTTGCGGCTGAACTACAAGAGGAGAGTGATCAGAAGGAAACGGTACCTGGCGGCTGTGCATTTCCAACCTGCTCCTTCTCAGGCTGAGCAGGCTAAGCCTGTTCTCTCAAAGTCCTAAAACCAGCCTTGAGCCAAACTCGGCTCCACACTGCTGGCCAAAGACAGAGAAGAGTTGCAGTAGAGGGTTCCCAAGGGAACTTCTCGCCCTCTCTGTAACTGTAATGTTACATATGCTGAGTGCTACTTGGATATATCTACAATCAAATCCCTAGTCTCTCTCTCTCTCATCCAGACCATCACAGAAGCATTTCACCATAGGTCAGAGAGCCTAATTGAGGTGAAATACAATAATTTCACCCCTATATCTTGACATACTGATTGCTTCTACCCAATCACCAGCTCCTCACCAATCTTTGTCATAACAAATCTATGATGTCCAGCAAGCACCAACATGAATGTGCTCATGTGACCCTTGAATATAGTGCTGTGATGCTCTATAAGCATTTAGCACATCCAGTTGCATGCTCTTGGTATCCAATAGCAGTATCCTGTCTTTTTTCTGTTCACTATTTGTTTTCTTTAGATAAATTATATATATATATATATATATATATATATATATATATATATATATATATATCCCACTGCATTTGCACTAATGTAACATAAAGCAATGCTCCAAAGTTTGTCTTGTCTGATACCAAATATTTTGGTTTGTATATGAATTGAATCAAGATATATATTAAATATACCCATGTACAAATATGTATGTAAAAGGGTTTTGATATGCAGAAATACAGTGTTAAGCAGCATCAAGTGTCATGAAATGGTCTAGGCTTATATGAACGCTGTACCTCTAGTGGTAGTGGTGGGAAGAGCCAAGGCGATGGATAAGAATTGGTGACTGTTTAAGTGAGCCAATTTCATTCCCATCAGTATTTGGCATTTGTTGCATTTGTGAGCATGAATACATTCAAGAATGTAGGAGCACACTTTGCATATGCCATTTTTCTTTTCATTAAGTGTTTTTAAGTTCAAATATTTTACATATTTCCTTTAACGTATGATGTTTGAATGTTTGTTTATTTTAATATCTGGAGGATGTTTTATTTTTTTTTTATCTGGAAGTGTTAGTTTTATCTGGAAGACCAGATTTTTTAAAGGCTCTTACAGAAGTTTTTCCATTAAAAAACACATTTGAAAGTGATCAGAGAGTATAATCCTATAGAATCTTGTTTTGCTTTTATACAGCATAAATGTGGAATGATGTTCTGTTAAGGCTGACTTTTTTGAATTGCAGCTGGTATCAGTAAAATATGCCTGAAGTCTGAACGTGAACCTGAATGTCAGAATAAATCAAAACCTATCATATGAAACATTTGTCCTGGCTTTCTTTCACTTTGATGTTTTAGCGTAATAAGACCTCCAGGGCTCTTAAACCCTGTAGTGAATCAGGCTGTCCTACACCTGAGTAGTGAGGTAATGTCAGACTGTTGAAACCATCAAAACATCTGAAGAAGGGACTGAGGCCGGATATGACCTCATTTCTTGACCGCTCAACGTTTTTCAAAGGCCTGAAGATCGCTTACTCTCCTAATTCCCCCTTCACAGTTCCTGTACCACCCTAAAGTTTACAGTCGTCATGCTTATAAATGTTCTTTCAGCATATCTCCCTGTCCATGATGTGGAGTACACTTCAGATTTGGAAATGTAAAATTTACAATTCTAAGTAATGACCTACATATATGCCTACTCTTGTTAACGGCAGTGTGAAGTGGCAAATGAGCGCATTTTAGCTGCTTTTCCTGTGTGAGCAATTTAAACTCTCTTTAGCGTGAGGAAGAGAGAATGGAGGAAACATTAGCGTATCAAAGAGCGCTACCCTCTAACCCCTCTCCATCCCTCTGATCAAAGTTAGCCTTGAACCCTGACCGCTGTATAAAAAAAGAAAGAACTAAAAATATATAGCTGAAAGCAGCAATAATGGGCCCAAGCACAACTGGTCCATATCCACCCAGTGGCTTTTTGAAAACAATGCAAGGTGGACATATGCGTTTGGCATTAAACATTATTTTAACAATTTTGAAGCATTTTGAGTAAATGTAAAGTCTGTTGTAAGAACCACACTTCCTGCTGCCAGGTGGTGGTGCTATGACGGTGACCCAAAATAGTCAATTCCATGTGATTAGCCCCCAAGGCTAAACATGAATCTCTAAATCACACATTGCACACAAAATATACGAGACACTTTCTGTTTCCCATTTTTCACCATTTAATGCCTCGCCATGGCAACACTTTTCGATATATCAAAATATGATCGCAATTTAGCACCTTCAATGTTTTGACATAATGTTGTCTAAATGTGGTGACAGTATTTATATATATATATATATATATATATATATATATATATATATATATATATATATATACACCAATTTTGGTGGCTGTAGGTGAAAATGGGTGTGCTACAGAGGCTGTCTTACACATTCATTTTAAACGGGGCAACAATTATGTTGTCTTCACAGTCTTTGGTTTCCAACTGTGTTAGTTTCTCTTCCACTAAGGTTTAAAGTGTGATAATGAAGTAATGTTTTTTTTTTCCTTTCAATCTAAAATTCAGTACAGTTCCTGTTGCAATTTATGAAACAAGACTTTACTTTTTATGCTATGTGCTATTTTATTGTATGTCTAATTAACGACTAGTAACAGTGACATAACCACTTAAAATTGTGGAATTTACTTTAATTTACTAACTAAATATAAATTTACTTGACTGAATATGCCGTGTGTGTCCACTTGTGGCCACAAGATGGCAATGTTGTGCTGTAAACAATTATTAATGCGCTTCCATTCCCACTGAACCATGATTCAGCCCCCCCGCACACACAAATCGCAGACTCTTATTTGTCGTTATAGTATGTACCTACAAACTGTCCACACATTTTTACTAATTAACAAAATCACCACAAATTAAGACGAGCATTTCCATGTTTAAATTAGCTATAGTGTCAGGCTGAGACACACAACATAGCATAAATAAATCCGGATTATGTATGATGAACAGTGCAGTATTAAACATACAGTAGTTACAGCGAACTGCTTTCTTACAGACAGACCTTGACACTTGAAGTAGGCTACATTCATATAATGTTCCTCTTGCCACGCGGATTGTTCTATACCTTTTATTATCTAAGTGACAGTATTAGGGTAATATGCGTTTTTATTTTCCCTTCTTTTTGCAAATGGTTGACATATACAGCCTTGCAGTTTTAAATTAACAAAATAATATTTAATATTTAATATATATATATATATATATATATATATATATATATATATATATATATATATATATATATATATATATATACTTTGTTGCACATTATGATTTATTATGATTTATTTTTGGGCATTCAATTCATTTATAAGGTATTATGATATTGTGATTTATGTGGACATATGTTTTCTAAATGAAAACTGTTTAGTGATAAGAGTAGTGATAATATTTAAAGTTTAAGAATTGTAGAAAGGGTTCCAGTGGGCATGGATGTGCCTAAAATGCAAGGCAGAGTCAATTATTCAATTTTTGTTTGTATTTTTTATTGTATATTTTATACAGGCACATACACACACACACACTTTACATATAATTAGTAAATGTAAAGAACATGTTTGAGCAAAGTAACTATGTGTACAGGTTCAATTCACTTTTGGGCGCATCAAAATACAACGTCTCCACTGAGACTCCTTGTGTAGTTTCTACCACTTTAAACTGCTGTGGGAATATAAATACAGAGGGAAGAGCAGAATTCCCCTCTGCCGGACCAGCACTGGATGTACTCTCCTACTTCTGTCCTCTGTGGAGTATTTTGATTTAGCTGTGGTGCAATCATTTCCAGAGCAGGAATATGCTCATATTTTTTTTATTTTTTTTTTATTATTATTATTTTTTACATTTTCTAAAAAAAATATATATATATATATAAAGTATTGTTAGTATATATATATATATATATATATATATATATATATATATATATATATATATATATATATATATGCTAACAATACTTTATAATTGCATCTTTATAATAAAACGTTGCCTACCTCAAAACTACTTTTGTGTGGATAACAAAAAAGTGCTGCTATTGTTAAATCGTCTGTTATTATACATGTATATTCGTATATTATTACATACTGTATTTTAATATTATCTACTGTATCTGACAAACCTGCTGTTAAAATGTTGGGTCCCATATATGGCAGTACAACAGCTTATTCTGAATTTTACAGTTTTGTTTAATGCGTTCACTGCTGTCTACACACTGTCTGGACTGATGTTTTACAGATGATCACTTCTGTCTAACGACTCTTATAAAAACATGCTATGCGTCGTCAACATTTTGAAATCTATTCGGCTAAATAAGTGTTACATATAACATATAAGTATAAAAAAAATTGTACAACAAATGACCAGACAACAATAATTTTGCCTTACATCTGTTTACAAAATCTTTGAACTAGGCCTACTTATTTATACTACAATGACATAATATACCTAATTATTAATTTCCTCATATTAGTTATCAAGCATCATGAGATAAATGTCTATCAAACCCACATTTAATATCAACTTAATATTTCGATGACAGTTTGCTCTCTTTTAGTTTTCATAATACTGTTAATTTAAGCTGCACAGCATGCTTACTAACTAGGCTATATTTTCAACATTTATCATTGTAAAATTACTATTTAAAATACTAATATGAATGCAAACTTTCTGGGCAGTTTCCAAAAACAACCCAACATTATTAAAAAAATAACCCACCATAAATCAGCGTTCATGTGAACGACATCAATTTGGCATCAGTCGCGCGCTCCGGTAGTTAGTTACTCGCGTGATGTTTAACGCGCGCATAACTCCTTTTCGGCTTTCTATCAAAACACGCTGCTCGCTATGTGGGCAGGACTGGCTGTGATATCTAATTAGGCGACGGGCTTCGTGGTTGGGTGGACAGCTAATGGCAGTTCTGCTTTACTTATATTTGGGGGGCGGCCCTGCGCGCGCAGTCACTCCCTCCTCCACCTCCTCTTCCCTTTGGGGTTAGTTTGCTTGTGTTTAGTTCCCAGAGACAGTCAAATCGGATTCCTTTGGGAAAGGACACAAATCACTCCCGTTTGAACAAGGGGAGCAGCGAGGGATCTGCCTCCACAAGGGTCCACCACCTCTCCTGGTTGATTTCAAATTGCTCATTCATGTGATTTGATCAGAGAATACTCTTTGTGAGGACAAGACAGGAAAGGGAAGGAGGAGAAAATAAAGAAAAAGTGTCTTTGGATGATGACATTTGATCTTAGCCTAAATGAAGCCCGTTCTTGATCCTATTGTTTCTTAAAGTGACATTAGACTTTTTTGTTGTTGTTGCCAAGGTGCGCTCGGTAGACCACAGGGACCTCCAGTCTAATCTCACGCGCCCCTCTTCGCCTTACAGTTTTTTGATTGTTTGTTTGTTCTTGTACAGTGTTTCCCAAACCTGGATGTTGACAGCTCGCGTTTCTTTTGGCACGTCGCTCTCTTTTCTGTTTCAGGGAAGAAGCGCTAATAGAGACAAACACGGTGACACCTGCTCACCCATAGACTTCTCGTTAGCTCTTTTTTTACGGAGCGATCAAAAGAAGCGAGCACCGCCTGAGACGGTGACAGGAAAAGACTGTTTTCATGTTCGGGATTCAAGACAGCATTCAAAGGAGCGGGAGTAGTATGAAAGAGGAGCCCATCGGTGCCGGGATGAACGCTGTCCGGACATGGATGCAGGGTGCCGGAGTGTTGGATGCGAACACAGCCGCTCAGAGGTAAGCCGGCGGCGGTGTCCAGCGCTTTCAACACACGCTACGAAATATTGTTCCCTTATCATCCCGGGACGAGACAAAACCATCATGTTTAACATCTTAATCAGTACGCTATATTTTCTTATTAATAATCGGGTGACAAGAGATTGATTTATTGCTGCGATAAGTTATGACTCGTATAGCATCCTCTCAGGCATGCTGTCGGAACCATCCAATAGATGCAGTGATTGAGTTGTTTAATGGAAGTTTTTATTGTTAATACAAAAATAGCACGGCATGCAAATGCTTTTCGACAACTTGTTATGAAAGTTTCAAATACTGAATGGAAGAGTCGACTTTCTTTTTCTGAATAATGTCTACACGATATAGCCTAATGTTTTCAGTTTCATGTAGTTTAACTGTTTTACAAAGTTGATATATATATATATATAATATATATATATATATATATATATATATATATATATATATATATATATATATATATATATATATATATATATATATATATATATAACTGCAAGTCTGTTTTATTTTTGTTTATGTATTTTTCTTTCTTTCTGTCTTTCTTTCTTTCTAAATTAGCTGGCTACATATAAACAATAGTCGTTTTTAAACCATTAATAGGCCTGCTTTTAAATGTCTGTTTGAAAACACAGAAGAGCTTTTGTGCTAAATCCTGTACACTGTCAGTTGAGTTAAATGTCTTTAGATTTGTTTTTTGTTTTTTTTCTCAGAAAGTTATAATTAATTACCACATACATTATAATTCTAGGTTTTTAATGAATTATTCTGTCTCTCTTTCTCTTTTGTATTTGTTAATAGCGGAGTGGGTCTTGCTCGGGCACACTTTGAGAAGCAGCCTCCTTCAAATCTTCGCAAATCCAACTTCTTCCACTTCGTTTTAGCCCTATACGATAGACAAGGACAACCCGTGGAAATCGAAAGAACGACTTTTGTTGGATTTGTTGAAAAAGAAAAGGCAAGTAAATGTCTATATTTTCGATTGCACAAAATGTAGGATATGGTTTGCTTATTTTAATATAGTTTTTTGGTTTAATTGTAACATTGTTTTTTTGTTTAAACAAGTTTTGTTGTATATACTATTTTAAAAAATAATGTTTAATTATTTGACATATTACATAATTCATTACTTATTATTTCAAAGGAACGCAGGTTTTAAAAATGTTTATTTTTATTGTATTAATTTTTTTGCTTTCCTTCAGGGCACTTTTCTGTTGTTTCCTAATGCATCTGCAAACTTCTGTTAATTTTGCGTTAGGGTACAGCAAGGATGTAGTTGTGAGACGCAGGTCACAGAGTTAATTATTTCCTTAAATGTTATATTGCCTAAAAATCCCAAATTAGGTTGTTGTTAAATACTCTTTTAGCTATTTATGCTATTGTGTTGAACGATGGGCTACTGTAATAATGTAATATATATATATATATATATATATATATATATATATATATATATATATATATATATATATTTGGAACCATTTGGAAATGTATCTTTGCGCGTTAAGTGAAAAAATCATTATATAGGTTATTTATTATATAAATTGCGTTATATTTATAATATGCTTATATTTAGTCACTTATTCTTCTATGCATTTCTGCAATCACGTTTGGTGTAGGCTAATTGTAAATTACACAAAAATGTTGTTTTCAGTAGACATGAATTATTTTGCACTCGTTCATTTAGCTACTCAAAATTACCCTATTTTCTGTCGTACAGATTTCGTTACGGCTTGCTCTTGTGTGTTCTGTTCCGTTTTTTTTTTTTTTTTAATTTATTTATCTTTTTTATTTTGTAATTTTGCCTCCTGGGCTGGGGGAATAGCATACCTGACTCAAAGGGCCACGCAGGGCTCGTCAGAAATAGTCCAATAGGGCTTTGTCTTGATAACCTTCACATTTATTTTTTGCAGGAATCTACCGGGGAAAAGACAAACAATGGGATCCATTACAGATTGCAGCTTCTTTACAGCAACGGTAAGACGGAACGCATTCATCAAAGGCTGATTGAACTTTGCTTAAACACTTTCACGCAACACAGGATTTTGAATAAAATGACAGTGAAATAGACAAACATAGTATAAGTAACTAGACTGAATTTCAGCTCGATAATAATAATAGGCCTAATAATAATAATAAATTAAGATAATTAGCCTACATCTGAATGTATAATAATTGTTATTATTATTAATAATAATATTTGTATTATTGGATGAAAATACTGTCATATTAATTCGTATAATTGTTGAAGCAGAACTAATTGAGTCAATGTGCATCAAATTCGTGCCGTTGTAACTCATGAAACACCAACATGATCCCCATTAGAGCACTTTTCCGGTTGCGTGTTTTCCCGAAATGTTCACTTCATTTTTGGTGGAATCTAATGGCCTGACCAAAATGAAAGTACACTCTTTTCTGTCTCCTAATGTAGGTAGATGACATCCAGGCATTAACATTTGTTGTTGCGTTAATATATCACGTTCCTAACCCTTCTCTATAAGACGTTTTGAACATATATTTATATAAAATATAAATATCTCTGATTGTTTTTCGGTTGATTAAGTTTAAAAGAAAGCCATGCAAAAACTTGTGCATCACATTATTTTATTAGTTTCACAGTTATTCACGTGTTGCTTTTTCTTTATAAAACCTATTCTTATTATTGTTTGTGTGTCGTGTGTGTGTGTGTGTGTGTGTGTGTGTCTGTGTGCTTCAATTTGAGATTCATCCAAAAGCTAAATTTATTCATAATCCTTTAACCCTGTTAGTAGCCAATAGGGTCGGGTATATCAAACCAAGTTATCTAAACATTTGAAGCATCTGCATTACATTAAACCTGACAATGTGAATGGTAAATATATACCTGTCAGATTCATTGCCGATCCAAAATAAATTTTATCTGTTCATGTGTGTGTGACTTGCATTTTCTCATAAGCTGAAGAGGAATTCTCTTCTCTCTTCTACAGGCATCAGAACAGAACAGGACTTTTATGTACGCCTGATTGACTCCATGACCAAGCAGGTACGATGTTATTTAAAAATCCCCATGTTCTGCTGGTGACACTGGTGAATATTGTCAGAGAACCTGTGTGTGATGTATGCTTGGCACTTAGAGAGAGTGAATGTGTGGATGTGTGTCGTGTACCCTGGTGAGTTTGGGGTTACACTATAGCATACCTCAGGGGCACTGGGATCAGTTGGTGTCTAAATATGACAAACTCTCTCTGGGACATCATTTAAGATGACTGACTTTATGCATGTATTTGTGTATATGTGTGACAGTGAGATTGATTGCTAGAGAGAGAGAGAGAGAGAGAGAGAGAGAGAGAGAGAGAGAAAGAAAGAAAGAAAGAAAGAAAGAAAGAGAATAAGATATTTAGTTGTATTCACTGTCTGTCACAAGGGATTATCTAGTGATGCCTTGCAATGTTTAAAACAGTTTCAAAGTCAGGCTAATGGATTACTGAGTATGTACTGTGCGTGGACTACATGGAAAAAAATGCGCTTCATGTGGTAACATCTAAATAAATTGGTGTTTGAAATTAAAATAAAAATATTAATTAAATATGACTTAAGTCAACCTGGCTACACTTGGTTTTACCAACACAAATTTTTAATGGTTAAGCCAGGTAGAAATAGCTCTGTAAGGCAAACATTTGAGTTTAGATGTGTGAGATGTTATGGGAATCTCATAAGCTACGCTTATAGATTTATTTGTACATATATGTTGTCTAATGGATCGTGGGAGCAAATGTTTGTTAGGAAGAGTTTAGCTCAGACAGGTATGAGCATCATAATTGCATGATTGCATTACTGCATGACTTTGCAGGATTTGAACTGCAACCTTTACAAATTCTGATATGAGAAAAACCACACAGGGGGCAGTTAGAGAAACCTCTGAATTTCTTGTGCTTTCAAGCTTCAGGGAAGGTGTATCCAAAAACTCACTAACAGCTTAAGAGTCAAGAAGCCTATGATAGTCAATATGAAAATAAGTTTAGTTTTAATAAGTCTTTATTTGGGAGAAAAGGATTAAATATTAAGAAGGACAGAAAGAAGAGAGAAAAATAACAATATCTAGAATACACGGGTAAACCTTAACACTGAGACATTTAAAAATTAGATTAATAACAAACATTTATTGTGTTTCGCAGTAGCTGTTTTTTCTATAAGCTGATTTGGATCACAGTGTATGCACACATGTGTGTATGTGTGAGTGTGTGCCCCGTGTGTATAGATATCAGGTAATTAGCAGGCGCTGTGCAGTGTCATAGCAGTGACAGACTGTGTGAGTCTGTGAACGCTCTGAACACTTATATCATGTGATTTACAAGCCAGCATGCTTACCCTATTGTGTTCTGCCTCATTATGTGTTGTGTGTATGTGTGTACTTGTTGAGGAGTTGTTAGGGGGGAGAAAGTTTGTTTAAATGTGTGTATATATATATGTATATATATATATATATATATATATATATATATATATATATATATATATATATATAAAAACGTTTTTTTTTCTAAAACCCAATTTGATTTTTTTCAATTTGTAAATTAGCAGAGTATCTGCTTTGCTTTGTATAATGCTGAGTATAATGCTTTTATTTATAATAGACTACACATCTTAAGTCTTTAGTTTTTTAAACAAAATATTTTTAATTTATTATAGTTAAAATTGTGAAATAATTACAATTCAAGACACATAATACAAATGTAAATATGCCTATTTTTTGCAAGGATTGTTTTTATATTTTTGATAAGTAGTGAATACAGCATTTTCACTCGTAAACTTTTTGTCATGACCAACAACAGGAATTCTATTCCAGAACTCCTTCCACAAAAACTGGGACATTATAGCTGACGCAAACAATTCCAAAGCATGTCTGATTTGTTTGTGGTATAATGGTTTATAATATCTTCACATGAATGTTTATGTGAGAGAAAGCTAGGTGCTGTTACTGATGCTGATTTTTGCCCTCACTATGCTCAGGGGTTTGGCTGGCATGTAGCAGGACAGATTTATGTATGTGGGTGAAAGGCAGGAGCGTTGTGCTGAGGGAGAGAGACTGTTCTCTGACACCCCTGAGGTAAATACAGTGGCCAGGGGGACTGGCCCTGGCTCAGCCTTTCACTGAGTGTCTCAATAAAAAGCCGTTTATCTCCCCAGGGTTGTCTCCAATGTGCACATATATTACTGACTGATTTACTGGCTATTTCTGTGGCAAATGGCCCTGCCATACCTGTTAATGATGTGGTGGTACTGAGTGAACGAGAGAATGGGACTGTGTGTGTGTAAGAGAGTTTGACAGCCAAGCCAACAAGCTAGCATAATAAACTGGTACTTTTCCCTTGTGATGGTGTCAGATGGTAATACCATAGTACTTTGAAATGTGCTTGATACTGAACCATTACCATATTCATATACTATGGTATTAACATGATACTCCTTGAGGATACAATGGTATTATATCTAAAATCATGGAAAATACCGTGGTAATTTTTTTTAAAGTGATTGGGTACTAGTCAGGTTTCTAAAGCCCTATTCAGATGGAATTATTTTTCCAGAGATATTGTGTGTCTGTAAATTAATTATTACTCTGGACTTAAATTTTACAGTTGATTAGCACCGGATAAGTGATGTCTATATAAATCACAGAGATGGGTGTGCCTACTGCATTGACACACTGTTGTCACACATAACTGACACATCAGAAAATACATAGCAGTGCTGATTAAGTATGCATAAAACATGATCATATACAGTACTGTATATGTGATTATTAGAACAAAGTGATTGGTATATCTGGCTAAATACAACAGAACTGGTAACATTAGCGAGCCTGTAATCCTATATTACACTCTTGAATTAAAAATATGGACAATCTGTTCATTAAAAATATGTTCTGAAAAGCGGGGCTGCAGTGTCCGAACAACACACAAACCACAACACAATTTCCCCCATTCACTCTGCTCAAATCACAAAATCACATGCTTATGTACCTTTCTAATGGTCTTTACCAAGAGAAAACTTGCTCATTTATTTTTATTTTACATGGATTAAGAAACAATCTAGCATAAATTGCTTGAGAAAAACATGCATCATTCAGCATTTTCTGAAGTTGTGAAGCGCATCTTACATTTTCTGGTGTCTAATTGGCTAACATCCACTATTTACCGGGCATTTTATAGAACATAAAAGACAGCATAGTCTTTACTGGTGCATGAACATGCAGTCCGGAAAAAGTCTGGAAAAATTACTGACATGACCAATTCTCATGTGATAAAAATCATGGAGAAGCCCTGGTCATTAGTACATTACCCCATATCCCAATAAAAAAAATATATATATTTTCAGAATAGGGCTTAAGCAACAAAAGATTCTTTTACTACGTTTCCCAGAATCCTTTTCTCAGATTTTCCAGTTCCCAAATTTACATACAATACCTCTTCTAGCCGTGTTATGAAGACAAACTGGCATCGGGCCCCTCTTCTTGTTTTCTGCTCTTGTTGTCATTTTGACTGCAGCGTTTTTTTCTCTTCTATGTCAGCGTGAAACACAGCTTAGGTTATGAGAGAGTGTTAGCTGGTCTTTTAATGCCTTTCAGAAAACCCGGTCCAAAACCACTCTGCGGTGAGCAGTCGGCCTACATATGCTGAGTAGAGCTCGCAATATGTTTAAGATTTCCCATTAAAACCCCATAACTCTGTACAGAGAGGCTACAGAGCGCCTCTCCACTCAGCATGTGCTGGCTTTGGCAGCATCAGGCGGGAGGGCTGATGAGCAGGTTTATAGAGCTGTTCAACACACACTTCTCTTTAGCACTCAGCAAAGCAGTGAAGTCCAGTCGCCTGACCACACAGTTAGCTACTCAGAGCTTCTGTACACAAATAAATCTATTAGAGATAGAGATCAACCGATATTGGTTTCTGGATGACCGATACACTGCTCATTATTAGTGTCCAAAATCCGATATATTGGAAATAATTATTGTTTTATGACTTAATTTTAATACCAAATCATTCATCTCTTACCTATGGAGGTGAACAGCCTGCTGTATGAGACTAAAGGCTAATGTATACTCTGTCTCCTTTCAGCCTTTCAAAGTAGCCTATATTGTTTTGAACTACAACTACAATTGCTTTGTGATACTCTTTAGTACAGTCAACGACAAGTGCATTTACTGACAATGTGCAATGCCTTAACAGTGTAAATATACTTTGGCCGTAACAGTGTAAATAGTAAAAACGCAATACACACTTGTCCAAGGCTCTTCACTTAATTCTTGTGACTTCAAATTTTAAAACTTTCAAAATTTAAGATTTACACTACTTGCCTTCCACTATGTGAGTTCATCTTTGTTTTGAGCTATGTTTAACTTTATCGGTAAACCAGTATCATAAACCCGTAGAAAAATGCTTATTTTGGTTAAAAATATTGTTCAAACCAATTATTGGTCTATCAAACCATCTGGGCAAGGGCTGCGAAGATCATCATTGATTCAAAATAAATAAATATTTTACGTTAAAAATTACAAAAAAAAAAAAAAAAAGATTGTTTGTTTTAATTAATTTAACCCATTTATTTATACACTTGTCCAATACACTTCAATTAATGAAACTTAAGGTACTTTCTACAATTTGCTTTCCATTGCAGTATGTGAATTCAACTTTGTTAATGTATATGTTTAACTTTATTAGTAAACCCACTAGAACTGATAACGATTTAGAGGAAAACTGTAAAAAGTCGTCAGAAAAATCTTTAAAAATTACGATTATCTGCCTATGTTTATATTAGAGACAATTAACCATCTGGATGAGGTGCTGCAAGGATTGACTTTGCTTCAAAATAAATACTTAAGGTTAAACATACAAAAAAGTATCTAACACATACACATGAAAACTGGCATATTCTCATGTGCCAGTACCTCTCAAATGCTCTCTGCAGAGCACACACACACACACACACACACACACACACACACACACACACACACACACACACACACACACACACACACACACACACACACAAACAATAAACCCATGTGTGCTCTCTCAGTTTGCCTGTGGGAATGGTTGGATGCGGGGTGTAGAGGAGAAAGGCGAGGAGAGATGGAGCAGGGTGTCAAGCTGACAGGCCGTATCTGTGATCAGCGCATAAGCTCATGACAGATCTGATGAAGACAGTGCAGTAAAGGACTCTCTCTCTCTCTCTCTCTCTCTCTCTCTCTCTCTCTCTCTCTCTCTCTCTCTCTCTCTCTTTATCCATCTCTCTAACTGTTTCCCTCAACAACTGAAACACAGAACAAAAGCAAATCATACACACAACCCTTATGCGCACACACACAGCGCTGACATGCTTGTGTGATGGTAACAAAGAGAGAAATGTGTTTTCATGTATTTACAGTGCATTGTTTACATGCTTCAGATGAGGCTGTCAGTTCAAGGTGCCATTGGCGCCTCTCAAATGAGATTTGAGGAGCAGTCTGTGCAATATAAAATATGTATTAAAAGCGGCATCAGGCCCTAATGAAAGCTTCAAACACACACACACACACACACACACACACACACACACACACACACACACACACACACACACACACACACACACACACACACACACACACACTTCAGCAAAAGGGCGTAGACATTGGGGGGGTTGCAGCGTGAAGCATTTACCCATGTTCCCATTGATCATGGAATAAATAATCGGTGGTGGGGTTGTACTTGCTTGTTTTGATTATTGAGGGGTATACCTCTCCCCATCCCCCCAGGAATCTACACCCCTGTCTCAGTATACATGCCATGAATGTTTCATTGGCTCCGTGGCTCTCCTTAAGGAGAGCTTTGTTCAGAAAGTGCTGGACTGGAGCTGGCACGTAATTCAGGCTGAAGCTTCGCCTGTTGCTGTGTGTGTTTTCAGAGCTAAGCTTCAGGTAGATTCCCAAATAAATTTGTGCGGGAAAGGGGGAGGTCTTGTCTGTTCTTTCGCATCGGTGCCCCTCTAGCTGGATTGGTTGCTTGCATATTTTTCCTATTAATTACGGAAAAGGGTGTGCTTGTGTTTACATGCCAAAAACACTTCCCCAAAGTATACAACATGCAACACAGTGACACAAATCTCCTATATTAGATATTTCCTGTAATCAGTAGCTGTTTGGAGACCCCGATGATGTCAGATAGGACATGAATAGCCACTCTGTGCCAGGCCACATAAAGGCTTAGTGCTACTCATTTGCAAATATTTACACATACAAGCTTTGAGGGCCTAAAGATCCCAATGATTAAGGCTACTCATCTACAAGGAGAGTGTGTGTGTGTTTGCATATTTGTGGCAAAGAAAAAAAACATAAAAAATACTAAACAGCATAGTCTTCATGAATGTACTTCACTTATAATGTACAACTTATAGAAAAACAAAGACATGAATGTCTTTGTTAAAGCAAATTGGCGATGGTAATTGAGAATATTTGACATGATAGGAAGAGACATCATTGGCTACAAAAAAAGGCAGACCAATGATGTCTACTAGAAAAAAGATCAACCAATGATATTTACTAGCAAAAAGGTTGACCAATTATTTTACAATGACAAGCTTGAATCCAGAGGAGGACACATGGCTATAATTTTGTTCGCCTCTTAGAAGAAACGTTTTTGTTTTGTTTTTAGAGTTTTTCCAGTCACTTACTGTACATGCTCTTCCCTGAATAGAGTTATTCAAAGTCTGTTTGCAGGGGTATTGTGTGATAAATAGCCAAACTTATATATGAAATGAATGTGCGGTGGTGTAGAGGACGTCTTTGCTTGGCCTCAACTGCAATCTCTGCCTCTCTTTTACTCTCAGAATGCCTGCGGGTCGAGGATCTAGGCTCAGACAGTGATGCATGCCTGCACGCTTTTAGAAGACCTTGACCCTCATTTCCGCAATGTGAAACCATACAAACAAATGTCCCTGATCACCACTGTCCTCTAGCCACGGCAATGACAGGAAATAAAAAACCTCACATTTAAATGAACTTTCTTCTACCCAGTTTTTGTGTAGGTCAGGGGAGGATTCATTTGCAAACCTTATTTTCAAACAAGCGTTTTTGTGTAATTGAAAAAGGATTGCGCACTTGTGATGGAAACAGTGTCTCATTAGAGCCGTCTGCTGTTTTCTCTGTGTCTTCAGTTGCCATGGGTGGCATATATATATGTGTGTGTTCAGAGCGAAAGGGAGAGTGAGTTATGGCAAACATGTTTCTGTGTTTAAGCCTGTTTGTGTGTGAGGGACAGAGAGCAGCCTGTTAATAAGCTGCACTGTGTGTATGTTTTGAGTAGAGTCACTTATTCATGGCTGTGGGGGACATCTTGTGTGGAATTGGCTGATGGAAACAAAGCTGAGGTTTTTGGATGAAGTGTTAGCTGGGCCAGATGGCTCACCATGCTCCAGTCTGGCAGCCTGACTGCTTGCCGCGCACATAAACACACACATGCTAATGCACAAATACATGCGTGAATGCATACACATGAACCGAGCCACAGATGCAGGCTTATGGCAGCTCTCTCTCACACACATTCTCTCTGAAAGGAATATTTCACACTAGCTGGAGTACGACACTTATTTAGGGCAACCAATCATTAAACAGTTTATCACTTTCTCCTCCTTTTCTCTTTTTTTCTGTTTCACTTAACAAACTGTTTTGCCTTTTCGTCATATGAGATTTTGCTGATCCATAATGTTTTGTAATGCTGTATTATTAGCCATTAGCCTGTAAAGTGTGGGCACTGTGGCAAGGGTGGTCGTATATGACATTATGAGACACGCTGTATGCATTTCTTTTGACTCACTATGTCTGTTATCATTTACTAACCTTCCATTCAATGAAATTAGACATTGACCAGTGGCTGTCAAGATCCAAAAAGGACAAACAAAAGTGACCATCAAAAGTACATTAGTCCATTCGACTCATGCACTAAATTCCAAGTCTTCATACATATGTTCCAACTTGCTTCTAGGAAGCGCCGCACCAGGCTTGACACCAAACTCGCACATCTTGTTATCGAACCGAAAGTTAGAGCACTTAGGGAGGTGGTTAGGTATCGTTTTCCATTGCAGCAGGCAAGTGGGCATTAAATTACTTACTTTGAGCCTGACTTGTCTTGAGCCAGACCACCCTGAACATAGTGGCTCTGTGCAAGCCTTCCCACAGTGCACTGGGCAGTTGTGATTGATTGTTTTGCTGAAATGAAAGATGGAAATGAAATTTAAAGCAAAGTGTTTACTAGGTGCAACTAAATGTAGTTTTCTGAGACAATGATGCCGAAACCGACCTCGGGTGCGTTTCCTAAAAGGAAACTATGGTCGCAAGTAGGGGTGTAAATGTTCAAGGTATGATTACCTTCACAAAAAATACTATGGTATCACGGTATCACAGTATTCAGATGCCTTGCACATTTTTTTTGCAGTTTAATATTTATTTAAGATGTACCGTATTTTCTGGAAATAAAGTCGCACCTGAATATAAGTTGTACCTGGTCAAAATCGTGTTCAGAGAGAAAAAAGCAATACAGATAAGTCACATCTCTGTATAAAGCCCTATACGGATGGCAGTTATTTTACATGGGGATGTGTGGTAATTCCAGCATTTACAGGGGGTAGTCATTGATTTTATTGCCATCCGAATCCAAAATGTCCAAATGTGTTTTTCTCCCAACTCCCGCGAGAAAATTCCCGTCCAGATTACCTACTACATTATTTACAGCCAAACATTATTTATTGACAAACACCAAGGTCGTGTGGTAATTTATTTACTGTCTGAATCCACATCTCTGAGTTTATAATCCAAAAGCAGTTTTGGAAATCCTTTTTGATTACTGCTAAGTGCCATACTTATGCGCTGCGCATGGTTTCAGCTCTGGCGTAATCGACAGTTGTGAAAGTTACAGGATTGTGTAATAGACATTTTTGAAATAATTCACTGTAACAAAATTACTTATTAAGTAGAACGAAAAGAAAAACGCGAGCCAGATCACGTACATTTTTTAAAATGGTTCATCATTATGGCAGCAATGTAAAAATAGTAATAATATTTTAACATAGAAACATTTACTAAATACATTTATACATAGGGTTTGCATGACTTCTCGTATTTACATGTTGAGTGTTCCCAGAAAAGTTGCTGGGTTAATGTCTAACTTATTTAAAGGGTTTAAATTCCACCTCCACTTTTTAAACACACTGACAGATAATTTCAAATGATGTCCATTATTTTGATAGATAAAACATGGATGTGCGACATAGTTACTACGGTTTCGGGAAACAGTCATGACTAGCTAGTTAATTTCTCCAATGATGCATCGTACTGTGGTGGTTTAGCAGTGAGTTATGCCGTTGTATGGGAAACACACCCCTGATCACTTCCATGCTGAATTAGATATTTCAACAAATACTTTCTGCCAGATGGAAGAAGGGTCACAATAACTGTCTATGAGTGGCTGCAATGTGTGTGTAATGTTTCATGCGATGTTTTTTTTTTTCCTTCAATGAAATTATGTAACCAGACATCAACCAGTTTTCTCATTGTAGCATTTAAATACTCTGAGAATTAGTCATGGAAATTCATAGATGCTCATTACAGAGCATCAACATTTACACCATAAGGAGAAAATGTTGTTTGTCAATTTCCTCTAACCATGTTTTCTACCCTCTTTTGTCTATCAGGCAATTATTTACGAAGGTCAAGACAAAAACCCAGAGATGTGCCGGGTTCTGCTGACGCACGAGATCATGTGCAGGTAAGACACATGTACACCAATACAGCCAAGATACACCCCTCACATGCTCCCTCCTTCACAATTACACAATCAAGCTCTTGAACCTGTGTGCCTACCTAACTCTGCCTGCTGACTTTGAGGGCTTTACTTTGGCTGAATTCTGGTCTTGGCAAGATCACAGGCCTCTGGATCCAGCGTTGGTCTGACAGGGCTGAGCTTTCTGCTTAGCTGCCCATGGCTTCTCTCTCACACACACAGCTGTAGGACTTGTACTGAAAGCCCTGTTGTAACATTAGAACTACAGGGGAGGATTGATTCACATTATTTAAAAAATCGCTGAAGGTCACATCATCATGCTTTAATTCATCATACATGTCTGTCTAAACTGGAATAAACTGTTTACTTCTATTTAGGATGGATGCAGTACGTTTATATGAAGGCAGCCTCAGAGCTCAAGTTTAGAATTACAATGCACTATTACACAAGACACTCCCAGATCATTTTTCACAGGCCCAAATGGGACCCTGATAAAGTTACGCCAGCCTGTTTCCTGTCAGAACTAGAAATGTTCCTTTCCCAGACTGTGGCTCTGTCTTCGAAAAATAAAGCTTGAATTTGTCCAAGAAGATGCCAGGCAACATTTCTAAATTTGGAGGCTGATGTTTCTACATTACATTGATTGGTGGTTCTCATTTTATTTTCAGTTGAAACAAACACACACACAAAAGATAAATACACTCCTGAGAAGGTACATTTTGAAGTCACCTGAGTTGTAGCATAAGAAATGGAGAGTCAAGAGATGAGAAATGGAGTAAGGATGCACCTTAATGCGGAGGCGACTGTACATTCTGAGCAAGGCTATTCTCTCTCTCTCTCTCACTGAATCTCTATCCAGGTCATCCACTTCTTGCTCTGTAGGAGAGGAAAAGAGATAGAGAAAGCCGTGCACCTTTAATTAAAATCAAAAGATAAATTCCTTGCACTTAAAACTGGGTTGTTGGGATTGTGGAGGTTCTTTTTGGTTGAAGTGGAGAGCATTTGAACAGTTTTCTACTAAAAATATCCCACTCATGCTTGGTTAATTAGGACAAGGAAAAACTCATTACTCAATAAGAATCCTCTTGTTATTCCACAGCTAATGAATGCAGCTTGCTTTGAGTTTTGACAATGAAATATGTGCAGGCAAGCCAAGGTTCTCTCTCTCCTTTTTTCTTTCAATCTTTCGCTCCCGCTCACTGCCTTTCTTATGCACACACTCACAAATGCACAACCTTCTGTTATCTCTCTTTCAAAACAGACTCCCTGATTTAAAGATCGGTATTGACAAAAACACTTAGTCTACAAAGACTCAATGCATCAGCTTTGATCTGTCACTCCAGGATTACACAGATCACATCTGAAGTACATATCTGTATTGGAATAGGAAGGGACACTTAAGCGTGTTGCAAAGTCTCTCAAATATATTTTCTTGGTTAAACTCCAAGGAGCTTTGCAAAAGCAGCCAAAAAAAAAACAAAAAGATGGGCCTATTTAAAATGAGTAAACAACCCATTCTCATCTCAATCTTCCTCATTCTCCTCTTCTTCATCTATGAGGTGTTTAGATGCTGAGCCTGTGCTGAGAGAGAGGCACAATTTCCAGTCTGCAATTAGACTCTCCATTAATCGGGGCTGTTAATTGCTGTACGCCTTGCCATTAGCAATGTGGTGCCACATGGGCCTGCGAGCATGAGACAGAAACACATTTTCCCAAACAACTCGCGTTACAGGCCAGGCTAGAAACAATTGTTCAAAAGCAACTTTGGGCCCTTTATGATTGAGTTCAACGTCCTTATACACATGGATTGATGAGGTTTGTTTGGTGTATGTGGTGCACTTAAAACATCACAAACACAAAATTATTAAAGGCTGCTGGGTGGCCACATTTAAAGAAATGGTCCTTTGTTTGGTTTTGGGAGGCTATTTTAGAGCAGGCCAAGGGCACCGCTTGGAAAGGACCTGAGTAAGGGCAGTTCAGCCTTAATGGCATCAGTAGGGGCCACATCCTGGTAATTACGTACAGCAATTTTGATTTAATTTCTTCAAATGCTTCGGCAGGAGGAAACGCTTGAGATTAAAGATTATGGTTTCCCTGCTGGTCCATTGGGATGGAGCAGAACGAGCAGGAATAGGAGAAAATTCCCTAAACACAGCCAGAGCATGCATGTAATAATAGCATAATGTTGATGGAGGGTTTGGTGGTTCATGGGTGGTTGTTTTGTGGTTTCCCATGGATGCTGGCTGATGATTGGGTTATTGTAGTGTCACATCCATTTATGCCCACTCGTGTATCCCAGAATGCTTTGCTCCTGTGGTCTAGTGGGGCTCCTGTGTGACCCACTTCTAAGAGAACATCGCTAAAGACTTGACTGCTCTCAAAGGAGAGGAAGAGAGAAAACGAGAGCAAAGAGATAGAGGTAAAAATACAGCAAGACAGCAAGGAAGAGTGAACTGAGACTTCTTTAAACAGAAGCCCTATTTAAGTTTAAGCAACCACACAGTGTCCAAACTCTGTTATCTGATTAACATCCCTGCATCCTCACCCCATTGGGATAAATTATCCACTCTGACACATTAATGTATATCCATTTGAGCTGTAGCGATGGTGCTTAGACAGCCAGTGTGTCTGAATGAGGGGGAGAGTCCAGGAGGCCAGGTTGGGTCGTGCTCGATCAGTGTTATCAAGCTCATCAGGTCTAAAGGAGCCCACTCACACACATATCAGTACTGCACCTATCATATGATGCCTCAAGCCCTACTCCCTCTGTCTCTCTCAGTCAAGCCCCTCTACCATCTGTGCAGGGAAACCTGAATCCAATGCCCCACCTGCTGTTTACCGCTATCCTCCATCCACTGAAGACACCATGTATACATCTCTTCATCACTCCTGTCTTTCTTTACTTGCTCATGCTATAATATCCATCAGTTGTTGATCAAAAACAACAAAAAAGAAACATTTAACTCTAATTACGCATAGAAGAGATGAGATAAAGCCATTCGAGTCTCTCATCATTTACAGATACTCTTTACAGAAATGCCAATTTCCTTAAAGAGAGAACAGAACTGTTTTTAGCACGTGTTCAACAAATGAATGTAAATACTTGTAAAAAGTACAAATTATGCAAATAAACAAGAAATATGTAACAAAACTAATAAATGCAATATAATACCATAATTATTGATTGAATACATGCATTAGGTCATTTTAAAAAAGCTCAAATGTGATAAAAATGAAGAAAACAAATAAAATATCATTAGTAAAATTAGTATTTTCATAATGTAACTAGTAAGAATGTCTCCTGTATAATAAACAGAATTAGCTGGGAGAGAATTTCTTACATACAGTATTTATGCAAAAAGTAAATTAGAACTGAAATACATACATATGAATCAATATCGAATCAGAATCGTAATCTAATCGAATTAAGAGTTTGTGAATTGGAATCGAATTGAGAATTCTGTATCAGTGTTCTCGCCGGCATATCCAAAGTGGGCAGGTGTTGTCATAAGCCTGTTTACATTCGAATATCAAAAGCAGATAATAATCAGATGTTTTCAAATCTCATGTAAACACTGTATTCTTTTTAAAAACAAGTTATTTTTAATTTGTGAATAATTATAATTTTGAATGAGCTGAATTTTGGTAGTTATCAGCTTATTGGTGTCTATGTAAACATGCTCATTGTCAACAATGTTTTGCCAAAATACCGCATTCAAAAGTTTCAATATGAAGTCATATAGTTCTCATTAAATTCTACCAAATGATCAACCCTTTGCTATCCAAATTTATGTTGTAGGTCTTTAACTCTTATTCTGTGTTGACAATTGTCTCATTTGTGTCAAATTTTAAGATAAACAACGTCGGTACATAAATACAACATAACTCCATTAAGCAATCAAGTTTTACTTTTGGAACATACTGTATCAGCAACTCTTATAAAACACAGACACCTTCTACCTTCTTTCGAACTTGTAATGTTTCCAGTATGTATGCATAAACGGTTTCCCCTTTAAGTCCACTTAACCCTTCTCTTTCACCTCTCCACTTTACCTTTTCCTTTCTTACTCTGTGCCTACTTTTCCCTTCCCCATCACTCAATAACTCTTCCCTGTTATCAGATGCACTTCTAATCCTTCAGTAACCATCCCTGAGCTAGGCAGTCTGTTAACAGTAATTACTAAAACACAGCCTGAGAGGCAGCATATTGTCTAATGTGTGTACAGCAGGAGTGGATGTCTGCCTTGGAGGAGTGAAAGAGAAAATGTTTTTTTAATTACTACCTCTCCCTTATCCACAGTGTTTGAGGTCAGTGTTGACATATGTGCAGTAACACCCAGGTTAACCACTCTCTTCCTCTCTTTCTCTCCCTCCTCACCTCACCCCTCACTACTTCAACTCTATCAGCCGATGCTGTGACAAGAAAAGTTGTGGCAACCGTAACGAGACACCCTCTGACCCGGTCATCATTGACAGGTAAGAACTGGATATTGGATGTTTCTATGTGTGTTTTGCCATATCAAATGGTCATTGAACACCTCGTCAGACAGAAAGTCCTCTGTTGAAGTCTTGAAATTGAGTTAGTGATGACATATTACGTAGAATCGTTCATAGAAGCTGAGAGTCAGTGATGAAGTGCAAGAATAACCAAAGTGATATTGCACTAAATAAATCTCATTCGAGTGTAAATCGCTTCAGAGTTTTTGTCCTAACCAGCTTTAACCACAACAATTGGCAGGACATTTTGCTGATTGTTTGCTTTATATTTCCCCCTGAGAAATCTCATGGTTCCAAAATCCCATTCAACATAGCTATATTAAACATGATCTGAATGGCTGTAATTGTGTCACATTGCACAACAGTTATGTTCATTGTGGACAGGCCAATTGCTTGTCACTGGAAACTTGTTGCATTGCGCCTGGTTGGGACACACTGTTAGGATAAAACATTACAAATCAAAGGTAGCAGTTTAAAGAATCCACCTTCATTAGGAAGAAAACAAAAACAACAACCCGACGACAAGAATCAAAAAGCCTTCTTGGGTCTATGTGCAATTTGTTTGCAAAGCAGTAATTGTTTAGTGACTGGGCAAGGCTGTTTTTGAGGTGTTGAGTATGTAGTATGTTATGCAGTCAGCGTATGTATGAATAATTAACTACAAAGCTGTGTAAGACTGCTCAAGACTGTGTGCAGTAAAGCATGTCTCCTACCTTCTCTGTTTAAAGAATACACAATCATGTCACACTTTTACTGAAAGCAGGACAATTTCATTTTCACTTCATCAAAATTGTATGCCAAAGAAAGCATATATTTCTGCAGATTAATGTGTTTATAAGTGTTGATAATTTGTGTTTAAGTGGTAAAGGTGTGATCTCATCTGTGTGCATGTGTTAATGAGTCACTGACCCGTGCTATCAGATAAACACAGCTGTAAGTTTGCCATGACTTTGCCAGCCAAAGTGTTGTAGGATTTTGTGTGTGTGTTAAAGAGACAGAGGGTTCTACCTGGCTGCTGTGTCTGTGCAGCCAGCCCATTTCTGCTCCACTGGGCTAGAACGCTTCACAGTTCTCAAAGACAGCTGCAGCCTTGTATGTACATGCTTACATACAAACAGACTACATATGCACCTTGACAGTCTTTCTTTAGTCTTCTCCATAACATTTGTCTAAAATACATCCTTTAGTCCTCTTCATCCTGTTCATTGATGTCAGTGCAGATGGGAACTTGAGTTTCCCAGTGAACGGTTGTGTTTGAGAATGGAGGTCATGTCAGAGTCAGCAGCTTTGTTGTAGGTCACCGCAGACCCCTCCATGCTCAGGTGTGAGGGCATGGTTAATTGACGGCAAATAAACAAGGAATTCGTTTCCTTTTCATCACGTGGCTCTTCAGGATTGTGAAAATAGGTCATTTGAAAAGAGAGTAGGGAGAAAAAAAAATGAAAGAGTTTACTGGAACTCTCATTTTGGACCAATATTTTCTTGGCTGCATTGATATTCCGGGGTTCCCAACAAACAAGTCACAAGATGGAACAGAATCAATTACGGCAACCGCAGACACTCGCACTCTTAAATTCATAAAAAATATGATTTTGAGCGTCTTCCCTTCCTTGAAGTTATTTAGCTGAATAAATAAGAGCTCATTAGTGTGGTCGTGTTTCAACAAGCTGATTAGGTTTTACAGCAGTAATTAGCAAGGCTAGCGCTAATTCCTCTGGAAGAGTAATGAAAGTGATTTCCTAATTAGCTTCCTCTCATAAGACAGCACAACAGGCCACTTCAGTGGAATGCCATGGAAATAAAGCCAACTAACAATGCTTAATTTGATTGTTAAAAGAACAAATCTTACTTGATGCTGTTGCTGTAGCTCTGCGCTAGGTGAACGCTAACAGGGCTGAGGTTCTCAGAATAATTTAGACTCAAATGACTTATTGAGAAGGTTTTGAAAATATGATTGGGTAAATTGAATTAGCCAAATGAAATTAAAACTGGTCTACGTTTTTCCTAGCTTTATTTTTAGAAGGTGTGTTTAGTTTAAGTTAGATGTCAGAGTGTAATCTAATTTCATGTGTCTGTGTCGTGATTGATTACCTATCTTCTCCTATTTTCTCTTTTCTTCTCCTATTTTAATTTTCAAGCTCTGTTAATGCCTCAGTAAGATTATTTCAAATACGTTAATCAGCTCTCATTGACACAGACACAAAAGGCCACTGACATCTAATAGCAGCTCTTCAGCTTTTGACTGCCTGCTGTTTCATCTCCTTCAGATCCCTTAGAAGCTCCTCTCTCTCTCTCTCTCTCTCTCTCTTATTCTCTTTCTCTATTTCTCTCTTATCATTGTGTGTGTTAGGAGTAATTGAAGCTCAATAAGCCATACAGTGAAGGAGTAAAGGTGTGGTTCTATCTCCCTGGGAACATTGCGGTTGATGCCTTCATCACCACGGATACTCTGAACTCTCTGCACTCTAAAATCACTATCAGTGTTTAAGAGTTCCCGTGGTAACCGTGGGAGTTCTGTGGCTTTG